>NC_090222.1:23197500-23392500 GCF_024489055.1 Chanodichthys erythropterus | reverse complement strand
AATTTTAAAGGTGCAATGTGTAAATTTCAGGAGGATCTATTGATAGAAATGCAATATAATATACATAACTATGTTTTCAGTTGTGTATAAAGACCTTATGTAATGAGCCATTTCTATCTAGGCTACATACACCGCGGATCCCCTTAAATGTTAAGTCGCCATTTTGCGCCAGCATGTTTTTACAGTAGCCCTAAACAAACTGCTCTACAGAGTGCATTTGCTTGACTGGCTACTCTCTGCTGTCTCAGACGACATCTTTGTCCTGTGTTGGCCACCGAAGCTTCTCTATATTGCAATTCGCAACCTCACCGCTAGATGCCGCTAAAATGTACACACTGCACCTTTAAAGTAGGTATAGTTTTAAAATGTAATTTGCTTAAAAAACAGAGAATAATTTACAGACATTAATTGCCATTCAAAACATGCCAAAATATCTTCTTTTGCGTTCTGCAGAAGAAAAAAAAGTCCAGCGGTCCAAGCATCTTTTATAAATGACACAAAACACAATCACGTATACTAAAACATAAAGCTCACGCCACACACACACAACAGCTGCAGAAAATGTAGCCTACTTACAAAAACATGTTGAATACAGTTAGAGAGCCCACTCTGTAATTTTTTTTCTTACAAAAGTTTTACTCCTAAAGAAATTAACAGTATTTTTGAAAAATGTTTGAAAGTCATGAAAAAAAAAAAAAATGTCATGAGTCCTGTTATATCAGCCTTATACGAAGCTGTTTTATTTACATGGAGGAGGTCGCCTCACAGTGGTCACAGTGTTGAGATTACTCTTCGTTTTATCTTAAACCCCCTATTATCTCTCATGGAGTCAATTAATAATGGTGGACAAATCCTTGACATAGGCAACCCAGCTGTGTCTGTGTCAGTATCTTCACTTGTCCTAAAGAGGGCACCACAAGTCAATAATTACAAAACAATAGCTTTGGGGTTTTTTAAGTAGCCTGTTTTATTAGGCCTCAGAGAATTTGGAATTAACTGGAGTACTGTTGATATGGAATATCAGTTACATTTCTAATGCATAGTGATTTTTTACTAATTTAGTGTAAACTGTATTTTATAAGGTGCTGGCCTTGTGAAGCAATATTAGACACTAGCCTACTAGCTAAAGTGGGACGAACTTGACTCAAGTGTAAATACTGTTTGCAAGTAGGCTAGTCGATAAACTAAAAACTACCATCATCAGTTGCTGCTCAATTTGGAGTGTAATAATTTTAGGAAACATGTCTCAGGACAGGGGTCTGGTTACTAAGCCTTATTTTCCCGTCTCTTAAAGCTCATTTAAAGGGTGAGTTCACCCAAAAATGAAAATTCTGTCTTTAATTACTAACTCTCGTGCCGGTTTACACCCGTAAGACCTTTGTTGATCTTCAGAACACAAATTAAGATATTTTTGATGAAATCCGATGGCTCAGTGAGGCCTCCATAGCCAGCAATGACATTTCCTCTCTCAAGATCCATAAAGGTACTAAAAACATATTTAAATCAGTTCATGTGAGTACAGTGGTTCAATATTAATATTATAAAGCAACAAGAATATTTTTGGTGCGCCAAAAAATAAATAAATAAAAATAACGAATTATTTAGTGATGAACGATTTCAAAACACTGCTTCAGGAAGCTTCAGAGCATAATGAATCAGTGTGTCAAATCAGCGGTTCGGATTCGACCATAGACTGTAAAAAAATATTCGACACACTGATTCATTATGTTCCGAATCTTCCTGAAGCAGTGTTTTGAAATCGGCCACTAAATAAGTCGCTTTTTTTTTTCTTTCTTTTTTTTTGCTGCACCAAAAATAATCTCGTCACTTAATAAACGTGAGTAATAAATGACAGAATTTTCATTTTTGGGTGAACTAACCCTTTAAGATAAAATTGAATATGTAGCATGTATATTGTATAGTATACATACAATGTATGCTGAGTTTATATTACGGATGATGACACGGCAGTATTTCTTCTTGCATTGTGTGTAGTTGGCTGCATATTATGTTCACAAGTCCGCCTCATTTCTGCGAAAACGTTCCTTCGAACAGCTCGCTTTAAAGAACCGGTTCTTGTCATCGTGGTCATCATGTGGTCCTTAACATCTCGGCGTTTCTCGATTTAGTTTCTTTGTTTGGTTTTATTAAGGTCGTTAATTGGATTTCCTATAATCCAAATTATAAAAAATAAATCATTTAGAAGCTAAAATAAATCATTTAGAAGCTAAATTAAATTCAAGTGTATATTTTAATAAAAATGCAGCCGTTAAAACCAATTCGGTTTCGTTAGGTGATTCGATTAGCTGTAGGCTAAATTAACTCGCTGAGTGAACCGATTCAGTGCTAATAGTACCAAAAGACCGATTGTTGTTTACTTGTGAATTGCTTATACTGATTATTCAGTATTCATTATTCACTATTCGGACACTGTTCATTTTTGGACAAGGCTACGACGAGTCACAATTAGATTATTTGACTTTATCATTTTATACGAGTTTATTTCGAAGACATCTTAAGGCGTGTGCTCAGAAATCCGCAGATAAACATAAATTAAACATAAACTTTATTTTATTTTTTATTTTTAAATCAGCAGCGTCTGCTGTCCTACAGAACGAACATGGTCTTCATTCACACCGTTACATTTTAGTGCATATGGGTTTTGGCCACGCAAGTGTGTTGTGTCCCAATTTTCTCATCACTTTATTTGCACGCTGCACCCTCTGTCGTTGTGTCGGGAAACATTTCGCTTTACACAAGTCAGGTACTGAAAGAGGAATTGTGTAAATAAGTTGATTAGCACGTCCTGAGGCCAATAAGAGGAGAGTAGGCTACATTAACCCATGCCCAGTAGGGGATGGGCTACTTTGCTGCGTCTTAACTTGGATGAGAAGAGTAAGAGGGTTTAGACTGATTACGACATAAACTAAAACTCATGGCATAAACTCAGAACGCTAGAGTCAGCGACGGGATATCCCAGAGGAAACCATGCAGGCTAGATATGGAGCGCTTTGGGATACTACTATGGAATTCTCTTGGATTTGGCTTATTCTCAGCATCGAAACGCTGGTGTTGGTATGCGGTCAAAAGGGTAAGATTACGCCTATTACTAGTACATTAATACGGTGCGAGGTGATACTTATGTTTAAAATTTAAATAAAAAAATTAATTAAAAATGTAAAAAAAAAAAAAAAAAAATATTATATATATATATAATATAGACAATATTATAATAAACATTATATGAACATTTTAGAATCTTAGTAAAGTCAGCAAAACAATGAAATAAAACACAATAACCAAAATTTTAAACAAATCAAAACTTACCTTGATTTGAAAACTATTTTTATTAGATATATTTTAGATTATTTAATATAACAGCCCTTTGTTTAAATGACAGTTCTGGACACTGTTGAAACAAACTTTAAGATGTAACTGGGATGCTAAAGTTTTGAGGAAGTTCCCATGATGAATGCTGGGCACTTGTTGGCTGTTTTACCTTCACTCTGTGGTTAACTCGCCCATTACAAATATTAACTTATAACTTTAGGATCATGAGCAACAGGTCACGGAAACCTGAAAATATCAGGAAGAAAGTGTAATGGGATAGTAATTTTCTTTAGTGAGTTGTTATTTCTATGCTAAAATCAATATTTCAGCTAGAAAATGCCTTTGACTGATTCTAATTTTTAGAAATATGCAAATGTTTATGGCAATATTTGTCCATATACGATCACAAGCATATCAGCGTCCAGACTGCTGGACTGGAAGATGTCCTAAAATTCTGCCTGTGTTTAGAGAGTGTGTTAGGAAGAATGACTTTGTTTATGGTATTTCTCAATCTGTGTGGGGTCAGCATGAATCACTACAGCCAGATTCACAGACTATGAGGACTACGGAAAATGTTTTCCATTCAAATGTCCACCCCCAGAACTACATGTGTACAATACTTCCAATCCGATGAGCCAGAAGGGATGCTGACTGTTTTTTGGGATGTTATAGTATCAGAGTGGAAGCTGACATGTTTTTGAGATTATATATAGTGTCTGGGATTTGCCAAAACACAAAAGAGCAGGAAAAAACAGCTTGTCCACAAATATTTTGAGTTTACGGTTGTAATATATGATTGACGTAGAGGAATTGTGAAGTGACAATCTAAACAACCGAACATCCTGTCTGCCATGGGCTCAGGCCTGCAGGGACGTGTCTGCAAATCCCCTGACGAGAAAATAAAATTACATGCTGCCTGATAGTGTAGCGCTGATGATGGATTGGTATCCATTGTCCCAGTGTGTTCATAGTAGCTCAGCTGTAAGGAATGTTATATTGTGTGTCAGCAAGTGTCTTAATTATACCCAATATGCATCCTCAAGCGCTGCATGTTTTAAACACCTTGCTGTGAACTCAAATCACAGACATCGCACAGATGTCATCAAAGTGTCTGCCTGCTGTTAAATAATGTCTACAGATTGCCACAGGCTGTGCTTCATGAGGAATTCATTGTGAAATTTTGAGCTGTGGTTACAAAGAAAATGGCCTTGTTAAACTGTGGCCAACTGTTGTCTAATTTCTGCACACTAGCGCCACCAAATGCAATTGCAGATATTTTTTGCTGTGTCCGAAATCACGTACTGAGTAGGTACGACATTTGATTTTACTTCACGAACATTAAAAAAGAAAGTTCTATATAGTATGAATATGGGTAGTTTGAATGACATTCGGAAGCATTACATCTGCCATTTTGTTACTGTCCTGTGACTTACCAGCGTCAGTTGTGTCACTTCACTTCCATTCATAAACCCCCTCCCATGGCCTCACAGGATAGTAAAATGTCCATCAAAAGCGCACTTCAGAATCTCAGCGGATGTAGTAGGTCATCCAGGGACTTTTTTCAAATATTATGTAGTCGGACATACTACTCTTTTGCTGTACTGTTTTTTTTTTGTTTGTTTTTTTTGCATAGTATATAGTAGGGAAGTATTCAATTTCAGATGCAGTGATTGCTTTTTTCACACAGGTTTTTCTAAACACTCACCCTGGCTATCATTGGTCAAACAAACAGATAGCCTCACCCCAAACTCACATCACTGGTTGAGCCAGTTTTGCTTTGCTAGGCTGGGCTGGATCAAACAAACAGCAATGTTTTGATAGAACCACAAAGCTACAGTATTTGCGCTTTTCAGGGTAGATTAACTTATAAAAATGGATTACTTATAGTTGTTTTGGAGAAATTACACACTTAAGGCTTATTCACACAGAATGCATTTTTGCTTTGAAAAATGCGAGATGCGGGCAGTGGAATGGGGAAAAAAACGCAACTTTTTTTAAAAGTTGAACTGATTTTAACTTGAGCGCTGCATTTTTAGAACACCGTATCATGTGCAAGATGCTTCAAAAGATGATAGATGCGAGCGCAACAATGAGCGCACATGTCCGTCTAGCGCGTATTTACATAGAAAAACAATGGAAAGCTCGTTGGAATGGAAAAACGTATTCTGTGTGAAGGGCCAGAACACAGAACAAAAAAAGTGCAAGATCTAGAGTTTTAGAGAACTTATTTTAACTAGAGCACCGCATTTTTACAATGACTTGTTATGCGAGAGACTCTGCAAAAGACGTGAGCGCAATGGTTAAAGATGTCCATCTAGCGCATGTTTACATTGAAATAATATATATTGAAAGGTGCCCTAGATTCAAAAATTGAATTTACCTCGGCATAGTTGAATAACAAGAGTTCGGTACATGGAAATGACATACAGTGAGTTTCAAACTCCATTGTTTCCTCCTTCTTGTGTAAATCTCATTTGCTTAAAAGACCTCCGAAGAACAGGTGAATCTCAACATAACACCGACTGTTACGTAAAAGTCGGGGTGTACGCCCCCAATATTTGCATATGCCAGCCCATGTTCCCAACATTATGAAAGGCATTAGACAAGGGCAGCCAGTATTAATGTCTGGATCTGTGCACAGCTGAATCATCAGACTAGGTAAGCAAGCAAGGACAATAGCAAAAAATGTCAGATGGAGCAATAATAACTGACATGATTCATGATAACATGATATTTTTAGTGATATTTGTAAATTGTCTTTCTAAATGTTTCATTAGCATGTTGCTAATGTACTGTTAAATGTGGTTAAAGTTACCATCGTTTCTTACTGTATTCACGGAGGCAAGAGCCGTTTCATTTTTAAACACTTGCAGTCTGTATAATGCATAAACACAACTTCATTCTTTATAAATCTCTCCAACAGTGTAGCATTAGCCGTTAGCCACGAAGCATAGTAGGGCTGCACGATTAATCGCATGAGATTGTCATGCGTGTCTCATCAGTAAAGCCGGTTCTGTGATTAACGGTAAATGTCCATCACCTGCTTTCAAATGGAGCAGCACTTAATATACAGAGCCGTAGTTCGCGGACAAGCTAAGCCATATCGTGTTCATAATCGAAGGCGATTCATCTGCGATTATGAACACGATATTGCGTAGCTTGTCCGCGAACTACGGCTCTGTATATTAAGTGCCGCTCCATTTGAAAGCAGGTGATGGACATTTACCGCTAATCACAGAACCGGCTTTACTGATGAGACACGCATGACAATCGCATGCGATTAATCGTGCAGCCCTAGAGCATAGCCTCAAACTCATTAAAAATCAATGTAAACATCAAAATAAACACTGTACTTACGCGATTAGACATGCTGCATGATGAACACTTTGTAAAGATCCATTTTGAGGGTTATATTATCTGTATGAACTTTTTTTTATGTTGTTTAAGGCAAGCGCAAGCTCTTGGGGCGTGGAGCACGAGATTTAAAGGGCCACACACCCTGAATCGGCTCATTTCTAATTATGCCCCAAAATAGGCAGTTAAAAAAATTTATTTAAAAAAAATCTATGGGGTATTTTGAGCTGAAACTTCAGAGACACAATCAGGGGACACCTTAGACTTATAGTACATCTTTTAAAAAAAAGTTCTAGGGCACCTTTGAACAAAAATAATTTGTTCAGTTTGACTTAAGAGGTCTCCAAACTTTATTAACTTTATTAAACCAAACAGATTACACACAAGATAATGTCATGATTCATACATTTTTGGATGATCTGCTTAGGTTTAGGGATGGGGTTAGGTTTTTTTTCTAAAAATCGTTTAAGTTTCCACAGAAATCACACAAATTCATACAAAAACACCACCTTACAAAATAGTTATGTTTTCTCATGTGATTAGGTTGAGATAGCTAATTGCAAGAAACACCCCCAACTTCATCCACAAATCTTAGCTGAGTCACACAGTGAATTTTTGAGCATTGCCAGTTAATAGCCTGACCACAAAATTTTGTTTGTTTTCCTATGCAATGATTAAAATTGCTCATAGCAACAAGAGGTTCGGTAGATTTGGAGATAAAATGCGCCTAAAGCGGAAAGAAGGGGCCACAGAAGCTTTAAACCCCAATGATTCAGAGCTGACTGAGAAATTAGGAATGAAAGGCCAACAATGGACTCAGACTGCTCTCTCAGTGTCTAGACCATAAATGGAGCAGGAGACTCAAAAACATTAGATAAATTTGGCAAATCATATTGACTCTAGGATTTAGTAGAACTCTGAACTAGTTGCCAATAGTTTTGGGGCTATGTTGTGGTGATGATGTCATGTTAAACAACTTGGTAGAGCGTGTCTGTGGAAGCTACCCTACAACACAACATTGCCATCAACTAAACCCTACTGTAATTATTGCTTTAATTAACATCAGTTATGGAAAGCCCCTCAAGTGTGACTAATATTGAAATTGGCAAAGCCCCCTTTCCACACAAGCTTTAGCAATCCACTCTTCAATATGCAGCCAGCCACCTGCCAATACCCACAATTCTTATACTACTGTTAATGTGCCCTGCCTCATTTTCCCATGGGCTAGAAACATGCCAAGAGAGAAACTAGTTAGCACATTTGATGATTAATGGAAGTTAAATGAAAGATAAAATGTCTGGTTTAATTATGTGTGGAAACAAACAAAACAAAACTAGAACATGAAGCAAAGATAAAAATGCCTTTTTAACTCTTTTTGTATTAATATCAATTTGATCTTCCCTCTCTTTTTTTCCCTTCAGGCGATGGGTGTGGACATACAGTCCTCAGTCCCACCAGTGGCACACTGACCTCGCTGAACTTCCCGGGAACCTACCCTAACCACACCCGGTGTGAGTGGAGCCTAAGGGTAGCGAAGGGCCTGACGCTGCTCTTGACCTTTGGGGACTTTGACTTGGAGTGGAGCCAAGACTGCATATCTGGCTCTCTTACCATCACAGACACCAGTGGAGCCACTAGAGTGGGTATGACCCTCTTCACACAGATGTTATGGAATGACACAGTCTAGTGCAGTGGTCTGTATGCACCAGTAGTATGACAAAAAATGTTTACTTTCTCATTAATTTAAATCATAATATAATTTCATATTATAATATAATTACATATAAATTAAAGAATTGATATTAAATACTAATCTAGAATTTATTTTCTCATATTCTATGGATGTCATATCAATATTAGTCAATTTTATAATTATGAATTAAATAAAATAAGTAAATAACAAATATAATTGAATATATAATAAAATAACTAAATATAAATTAAATAATTTATATTAAATACCCGTTTGAGAATTAATTTCTCAATTGATATGGATATCATATAAATGTATTACATTAAATATTTAAAATGATAAATTTAAAAGTAAAAATAATTCGGTATAACTGAATATCATAATTGAATTAAATATAAATTAAATAATTTATATTAAATACCCATCTAAGATTTAATTTCTTAAATGCTATGGCGTTAAATGCTATGTTTAAATGTTATAATTTATATATATCATATAAATTATAAATATTTAAAATTATATATTTAAAAAATAAATAATATAATTCAAAATTGTTTAATATAACAATATAATTAAATATAAGTTAAATAATTGATATCAAATACACAGCTAAGATTTAATTTCTTAAATGTTATATCATATAAATTATATTAAATAGAATATTATTATTATTATTATTATTATTATATTAAATAATATTATTATAATTATAAAATAATTATATTTAAATAAAAAAAATTATATTAAATAGAATTTACTTTCTCGTCAAATAAATTATATTAAATATTTAAAATTAGAAATAAAATAAATAAATAAATATAATTAATTATTATATTGAAAAATGAATTATATAATTTATAATAAATACCTTCTTACCCAAAAAAGTCAACATTACAAGGGAATTAGTCTCTTCCTTCAACTGTTGTTATAGCCACCTCATTTACAGTATGTTATTGAGAAATTCCGGAGAGCCAAACCTAATGCTGTTCTTTAGTGCCTCAAAGTCATGTGACCATAAGCATGACTACAGCTTGCATTCTGCATTCCACTCTGCTATAGCATGACAGTTACATGCTCACATAAGTCTGCATGAACATGTCAGCCTTTTATGGCAGTGAATCTCTGCAGGATTATGTGGCATTAAATCTGCTCTGCTTGTTTATATTCTGTGGTCTGTGTTTCACAGGTCCTCTGTGTGGGAAGTTGTCCACCACAAACAGGAATATATCTGTGAGTACTAATGAAGTAACAGTGCGTTTCATCTCCAGCACTCACCGTTCAGGACGCGGCTTTGTCATGTCCTATTCAAGCAGTCAGCACTCAGGTAATGGCTCATGTCCTGCAACATAATACTTCCCGTTCCATCCCACATCACCTAAACGGTAAACAAAAAAGGAATCCCTATCTCTCAACAAAATAAGAGCTAATTGCTTACATTATGTACTAGTATGTGGCTACATGGTTCTTTTTGCTCTGAGCATGTTGTATATGATCAGAGTAAACACACCAGGGACTGTTTGTACAGTTTACTCAGTAAACAGCACTTCATCTGACTCTGGGAGTGGAAGTAGTTCCCATCCTAATCTCAACTACTGTTTACACTCGTTTCCAACATCATATGTAAACTGCTTTCCTGGAGGTTGTGCGCAGATCGCTAAATAAACATCCTTACATGTGTCAGTGTGGTTGACTACACTAAAGTAGCGTCTTTTAGGCCGTGTGTTCACCTAAGCTTTTTTTTCCAGCTGCTAGCGTATTTTTTCAATTGTTTTCAATGGGAACGCCGCGTTTTTAAAACGCCAGGAGTGTAACGAGGCGCTGAGCGTCTTTTTGACGCTCAAGCGCTGAGAGATGGGCGTTTTTTACTGGTCGCCTCGAGTTGAAGAATGTTCAACTTTGAGTAAAACGCTGCGCTCATCACTGTCACTTTTTAGCCAGCCATCCAATCAGAGTGGAGGAGGGGCGGGACAAATACAACTCCGACCAACTGTCACATTCTTGCTGTACAACAACATTAACAAACAGAAACAAAATGTATGAGAAATTAATATTTCTGGTCTCCGAACAAGTAATAGCAAGTAATTCCACATTGTGTGAACATTTTTAGCCTGAAACAAATTACCTGCAAAATCAGTTATAAGTAACAGTGACGCGGCTATTCCGTATCATAGCAACAAAGCGTCTCAACAAAAAAAAAAGACAACCGAGAAGTGGCTTGAGAACAAGTCCATCAATCAGGCTCATGTTTTAACCTGGTCAGAGTCCATATTTGAACCATATGAATATTGTGAATACTCATGAACTGTTTGAAGCCATTAAAGCCATTAAAGGATTAGTTGAAATTGTTGAGAATGAAAATTACCCCAAGCTTTACTCTCCCTCAAGCCATCCTAGTTGTATATGACTTTCTTCTTTCTGATGAACACAATCAGAGTTATCTTAAAGGGTTAGTTCACCCAAAAATGAAAATTCTGTCATTTATTATTTACCCTCATGCTGTTCCACACCCGTAAGACCTTTGTTCATCTTCGGAACGCAAATTAAGATATTTTAGTTGAAATCCGATGGCTCCTTGAGGCCTCCATAGGGAGCAATGACACTTCCTCTCTCAACATCCATAAAGGTACTAAAAACATATTTAAATCAGTTCATGTGAGCACAGTGGTTCAATATTAATATTATAAACCGACGAGAATATTTTTGGAGCGCCAAAAAAAAACAAAATAACGACCTATTTAGTGATGGCCAATTTCAAAACACTGCTTCAGGAAGCATCGGAGCACAGTGAATCTGTGTATCGAATCTGCAGTTCGGAGAGCCAAAGTCACGTGATTTCAGCCGTTGGCAGTTTTACACGCGATCTGAATCATGATTCAATACACTGATTCATTTATGCTCCGAAGCTTCCTGAAGCAGTGTTTTGAAATCGGCCATCACTAAATAAGTCGTTATTTTGTTTGTTTTGTTGCGCACCGAAAATATTTTCGTCGCTTTATAATATTAATATTGAACCACTGTACTCACATGAACTGATTTAAATATGTTTTTAGTACCTTTATGGATCTTGAGAAAGGAAATGTCATTGCTCCCTATGAAGGCCTCACGGACCTATCGGATTTCAACTAAAATATCTTAATTTGTGTTCCGAAGATTAATGAAGGTCTTACGGGTGTGGAACGGCATGAGGGTGAGTAATAAATGACAGAATTTTTATTTTTGGGTGAACTAACCCATTTAATAAATATCCTGAAGCGTCCAAGCTTTATAATGGCAGTGAACAAGACCAAAAAGTTTGAAGCTCAAGAAAGTGCATCCATCCATCATAAACGTACTCCACACGGCTCCAAAGGCCTTCTGAAGTGAAGTGATGCATTGGTATATTGTTTTGTTGAATATACAGATATATGAAGTAAAATATCTATCTTCTGCCAGACCGCCTTCCGTATTCAACTTACAAAGTAAGTGTAAAACTCTCGCGGTTCAAAACTCTTACGCTTCGTCCTATTTAAATTTCAGTTGATTGGAAGGCGGTCTTGCGGAAAATATATTTTGCTTTTTAACTTGTTAAATATGGATATTTTTCTCACGATTATAAAGATTGGATACTTCAGGATATTTATTAATAGAACTCCAATTGTGTTCATCAGAAAGAAGAAAGTCATATACACCTAGGATGGCTTGAGGGTGAGTAAATCTTGAGGTAATTTTCATTTAAAGTGAACTAATCCTTTAACATTGAGTGGAACAACATTGGCACTTCTTCCTGTAAAAAGCTTTCTGAAAGTTGGGGAAGGCTATTTCGTGCTAAGCTTTATCTACAGCATTTCCTGACCAGTGATTTGTGATTAAAATAGTTAAGATCATTAAAAGACCACTAAATATTTTGTGTCTTTTATGTTGGCCCATTTTTTGCCTAGGAGTGTAGGGTATAGAGCAGTTAATGGGCCGCCCCTGGATGTAGGGATTTCAAAATGTGCGTTAGGGTGACCGACTGGAATGCAGCTCTCCTCCTTGGCTGAGTTTCAGAGTGTTTGCTTTGTAAGCAGGGCAGCAGACTGCCGCTCTTGGCCTGAATAAGGAGAGGCCCCAGTGCTTGGGCACACACCGAAGTAGATGGAATGCTGTATGCTCACTCCTCCTGCATAGACAAGCACAGCATGACAGCTTAACCATCACCTGACCACACAGTAGCAGCCACTCATGGCAGATTCTGACCGGATGACATGCATAATTTTGAGTGAAGTTTTTAACTCTCATAAAGCAAATCTAAAATTGCTTTGTATGCAAAAATATATTTATTTTAATATTTACAGCACCTGTCAAAATCTTGGACACAAACTTATTTTTCATATTTTAGATGTGTTATAATATATAATTTTTCCATATTTGTACATATAAAAATATTTTTGTAATTTTAAGAGTTGTTAGAGCTATAAATAAAACAAATGGGTAATGGGGAGTGAGCAAACTTTTTTTTATATTCTTGTATTTTTAAATATTTCTGTATTATTAAATTATTATTAGTTCAAATATTCAATTAATTATTATTATTTATTATTTATTTTATTTACATAGGAGCAACTTATTCTACCATTCAAAAGTTTGATTTTTTTTAATGCAGTTGAACAAAACTTCTTATGCTCACTATGGTTGCATTTATGTGATTAAAAAAATAAAAATTGTTCATCTGTTTAATGTTCGTGTGGAAACTGGAATACAGGATTCAAGATGAATATAAAGTTTAAAAAAAAAGCATTTAATTGAAATACATATATTTTTTAAACTATGTAAAAAAAAAATATATATTACTGATCCAAATGTTTGAATGGTAGAGTATATTTGTCAAAAGTAATTTTAGCTCAAGAGGTTTTGAAAATCATGACAAGCATACATTCAATCAAGTTTCTAAATTTTATACTGATACTGCATTTTTTTCTGGAAGATGATATGTTTAGTTTTTTTTTTGTTTTTTTTTGTTAAAACCTACAGCTTTAAGCATGATTTTTATAATTTTTTATACATTATACATCAATATATTCAACAAAACATTTAAAAACATTCAACATTAGACAAAAACTCAGCCCACAAATCCATAAGAATGGAGTGAACTCAAAGTTGAAAGTTGTAACTTTCCAGAAAATATCCCTTGAAGTCAATGTTCTGTCAAAAGTTCACACTTTGCTTCAAAGTTAACAGAAGTGGTTCGTATCATCCTTCCTTTCCTGTGTATTTAGTTGTTTATGTAAAGCCCTAGACAACTTGACTGTGCTATGTATCAAATGCTGACCTTCTTCCTGCGAGCGTACACTGTCAGTTTGGGAAACACAAAGCCAGTGTATATGAGCACATGTTCTAAATTGTAACCGTCAATGCTATTTCTATTCCATAGAGCTCATTTCATGTCTGCATCGAGGGACACATTTCTCCTCTCAGCAGATTAGGTAAGAAGAAATCCACAACAATGACCTGACATTAAAGCAAAATAACAGTACCACTCTTACTTGTAGGTTACATTTTAATGTTTATTATCTGAATCCTGGACTTGTGTTCCAGTGCATTCTGTCCTGCAGGCTGCAAAGGTGTTGCAGGAGAAATCTGGGGCTGGCATGGACAAGGCTACCGTGATGTAAGCTGGGATTTTTATCTGTGTGCAATAGAGTCATGGCATTTGAATTTACTACCGTATATGGATTGATACCAGAAACTGTTTTTAAAAGGTCACAAGAGTCACTTTTCATTAAGGTCTTTTAAAACGAGGAGGGTTAACGTTGAATGATGAAATATTCTAATATATGCTTGTGTTTTTGTTTTCTAGACCTCTTTATTATGCAAAGCTGCAATCCATGCAGGGGTTATTTCAGACAGTTTGGGGGGCATGATCAACGTGTCTCTGCAGAGGGGAATTACCTTGTATGAGTCGAACTTTGCTAATGGAGTACTATCGAAAACGTGAGTGTGCGGCATGTTTTGCAAGTTATACTGACACCTGGTGGTGTGGATGCAGCATCACGCAAAAGCAAAGTTTTTATTTATGGACTTATCGGACGTTTACACAACACCGTTTTCAACTAAAAACGTAAAACGTTTTATGCGTTTTTTGGTAGTTTGTCATAATTACAAAAACGTGAATTTGCACATATGTATTGCGTGTTCAGTCTATAGGCGCATAGTTTTTCTTTACAAAGTGACATCGCCAACTACTTGTCTGGCATCATAATACAACTTTTTAAACAATTTTCGCAGATCTGTTTGAACGGGGATTGTTTTGACAATATTGTCGTCTGCACGCGAAAAACGTTTACATTTTTAGTACATCGTTGTAGTGTAACGTACTCTTAGAAATGTGTAACAGGAGGGCCACCAAGATAAACTGAGTAGGATTCACCTGGTCATGTGATTTCACAATGGTGGCTGACTCAAATATAAAAAAAGAAACACTTTTTTTAGGCTAATGTTATGATTTGCGTAAATGTACCATTTTATTATTTTACAATAAATAATCTATTCTATTTTTTACAGCGGTTCCTTGTCAGATAAACGGCTTGTCTTCTACAGAGGTAAGGCCTATTTCCCTGTATGTTAGATATGATTCCAGCACATATTATTTGAATTCATAGCAAATGTAATCTAGTAACATTATTTTTTTAAATACTTATTGAATTTTGGCTTTGCTCTGCATTAATTTATTTGTGATAATGTTTATTTAACTGCAAATCAAATGCAAGTTGATATTTAAAAATATACATGTCAGTTAAATTTATTCTCACACAGTGCTGTAATCATAAAATAACTCTAAATATATAGGATTATTGTAATATATATTGTACAATATGTTTTTTTCATACATCATAAGCCTTTTATAAATTCCCTGACATGATTATGCTTTATAATAAATAAGCTGGTTCAAAAACATTTACTGCTTTATTCTCAAGTGTCTAATATTTAACTGCATTTTAAAATAGAGTTCTCGGTTTAATTGGATCCTAATACCAGTCCGTGTGAGAGTGTTCAGGAATAAATTACAGTTTATCTAATACACAGTTACACCTGCTACATGATACTTACACCTTAAACATGCTGTTACTGCTTATTTGTAATTATACATTGCTAGAAGATAAACACTGACAACTGAAGACTAACAATTACAATATATATCTGAGGTATGAGAAAGTATAATCTTTACTTGTCTGAACAAGTTCTGTTCCCTCTCTATGCATGTCCAGAGTGTGACAGGGAGCTAACAGTGGTGGCCTATAACACTTCTTCAGTGTGGGAGGAGGTGAACAGACTAGGACAGAAGGTCTCCTGGTCTCCAGGACATGAGGACTCTCAGTGGGCTGCGAGCTCTGGAGACCAGCAACCCTGGATGGAGCTTGAGCTGTGGAACAGGAGTAGTGTCACAGGTCAGAGGTCAACCTCTAATAATCATTTTGCAAACATCTGCTTTAACATTAGAGCAAAAGCGAATGTTACAGAAGCATAAAGAGGGGAAAAAATGTTTACATCTGCTTTCAGGCATCATAACAAAGGGTACACCACATTACTACATTGAATCGTACTCCCTCATGTTCAGCAAAGACCGCAAAAACTGGAAGGTCTACAAAGCGGCATCAAGCAAAGACAAGGTACGTATTGCTATATATACATACACATATATATACATATATATTAACAATTATTTCTTTGTCAAGGTGTTTGAGGCCCATTCTGATGGTCATGTGACGGTACTCAACAGTCTGATTCCTCCAGTAGTAGCACGCTACATCCTTCTAAAACCCCAGAAGTGGCATATCAGGGCCTCTGCGAAGGTTCAAGTGTTAGGCTGCCCTTCTGCCCCCCTCAGACCTCGTTCCTATGGAGATGGTGAGGGCTTGCCCCAGAATCTCTTTTAAGTTCCCTTATACCACATAAAGTTCAGTTTAAACATTTTGACAATAAAAGACCATTGTATTGGTCTGCTGTGCTATATCTTTTAATGAAATGAATTCTTAGTCTTTTAAACCTGTGATGAATTCTTTTAACTTATTTTAATCAGAAATGAATACTGGGAAGGCAATTGTCACAGAGACTGTGCCTCTACAAACTCTGCCCACTGAGAGTCCTGTCATCATAAGAAGCTCAGGTGAGGTGAATTTGTAAGGAAAACTGCTAATATGATTGCCAATACTAAAATCATGATGATTTGTTTTTAAAGGCTAAAGCTTTTATTATTATTTCCCTACAGGTCCCAGTCAAGCAGTGATGTTAGTGGCAGGCATGGTTTTGGGAGCCGCTCTGTGTGTGGGTTGTCTTTTAGCTGGGCTTATTTGGCGGAGAAGGTAACACACTAATTATTCCATATATAGAATAATATGTAAAAAAAAATTATAAATCTAAAAATCTTTTCTATTATTTACATGAATTAAAAAAGCAGACATGACACCATAACAAGTATTCATATGAATTTTAACTCAAAATAAAAATAATTATAAAAAAAAATAAAGAACAAATTTATAAATTAGATTTAATATAATATGACATTACATTAATTATTTTTTACTGGGCCTAACAATAATGCTACAAATTTGAATGGACCTAAAAATATCTTAATTTTCATTAAGAAAAATCTAAGAGAGGGTTTATTAACTATACCATGAATCTGATCTGGTTAATTTTGAGGTGTTTGGAAATTGGAAATTTATGATTTTATTCCACGAATTGGGGATTTAATTATATTTATAATTTATAAAATATATTTATATCAAATATATATTTAAATATTATAAATATAAATACTATTACACTAAATATTGTTAAATATTAAAAATATATAAATATATATTATTATTTTATATATTAATTACACATTACTGTATTTTTTTTTTACTGGGCCTAAAAATAATGCTCCAAACTTGAAAGGTCCAAAAAATAAGTTAATTTTCTACACTTAAAAAATAATTTTATGGTGAAGTAAATACTACGGAAAAACAAATGTATTTTTTACATGAAAAAGTTAGTTCAGGCAAGAATTAAAAAACTAAGTAAAAATAAATTATATCAATAAATATCAACATTATAAAATTAAGTAAAACTACTCAACTTTTCTGATACTGGTGTTCCCATTATGCACTGGGCCTTGAATAATTAATGAGGTCAATTTTTCACTGTTTTCCAGCTGTATTTACACTGTTTTATCATTGCTTTTGTGGTTATGTTTAGTAACTTGCCATTTTGTGACATTTGGATTTCATTTTCTACTCAAAATGCCATATTCACACTCAAAAACGATCCATCGAATGTTACCGTCATTGTGTATTGTGTACCAAGTATTGAGGTCTCTGTGTTCAAGTGCTGTGCTATTTCTAATATGTAGATATGGTGTCTAAACAATATCTATTGTATTATTTACAATTTGTATAGATGTTTCTAAGTAAAGCATACACTTTAAAAGCATGGTTAAATTTAGTGTTATATTGTTTGATTAAAATGTATTGCAAAAGAAACTTCAACTTACTGGCCAAGTTAAAGTTACTTATTTCCTTTGTTAATTTTACTTAATTTAGTTAAGTAGAGTTACTTAATTCCATATTTGAAATTTACTTAAAAAATATGTGTGCAAAAACGTACAAAAGGAAAATTAAGTAAATTTTTTTTTAGTGCATTAAGAATTACCGATATTTCCTTTCTTTTTTTCGGGGTGAAATATGGCCTGGACATATTCTTGATATTTACCAGTGTTTTTATTTCAGAAAAAGAAATGCACAAATAAAGAAATGCTGTGTTGACCAAGGTAAGCTATTGCTCTGTATCTCTAGTACTGTTTTTCATATGTCTCCCACGTGTCGTTGGTATTTCCTGACTGATTTTCTTCGTCTCTGCTTAAGGCTGTCAGGGTTTCCACGGGAAGAAGCTTCCGTGCACAAACCCAGAGCTTGTATCTTACCCTCTGGTTCGGAACATCCACGATGCTCTCCCCAGCCCTCCTCTCAATGGTAAGACATCCACAGGGCTTTTGAGCCCAGTATAGCAATGAATACCGAAATTCATAAAGGAATGTTTCAAACAGCAAATGAGACAAGGCAGTGTTTGTCGAGAGGACGCCACTGGGTACAACAGTTCTCAGAAACTCATATCAACAGCCCTCAGACATTGCAGTAATATATAGCAGTGAATAAGAGGGTTAATGTGGCTCAAACAGCAGGACGGAAAGAGAGAGAAAGCCAAGTAGTCATTCTGACCCCTTTGTTCGCTCGCCCCACTCTGTGTGCTTTTGCTCAGCTGAGCTGCCAGTGGAACTCAGAAGAGACATGACAGGCAAATGGCTTTCATTCTGAGCTCATTCCTCCAACAGTTGCTCAGTGGCAGCATAAACATGTCTTTCTTTCGTCAGCAGTACTTCCCTGAAAGGCTTCTTTAATTGGAGCCCAAATTAGGGGCATTCAAGTCAGAAGAACACCCTCCTCACCACCCACTGGCCAACAAACCCTTCAGTAAGGGGTTCTGGGATGAAGAGGACAGAGGGTCAGTGGCCAATACAATCAGAGTCCTTTCTAAAGTCGCTTCAATTAAAACAGTTTCGCCCTCTTAGCATTCCTGCTGAGTGAGTGAAGGACTGAGAAGGAGAGAGGGGAATCGTGGGGCCCCTTTCTTAGCCTGAAGTGGGATCACGTGGGAACTTAATAATGCTACATCCGTTCAGTCAGATTTTGCACTGCAAACATCCATGACAGCTTTTAACTTATCCATGCTGGCAAATAATCAAGGTTACTCGACGTGAATTATATAAATATTTTTAGTACGGCCATTCAAAACCCGAGGGTCAACCATGTCACACAGTAAAACGAATTAATTTTTTGCAAAATAAAAGTCTGTGTTTACGTAATATATATATGTGTGTGTTCTGTGTATAATAATTATGTATATATAAAAACACACACATACAGGTATAAAGTTTAGAAATATATGCATGTATTATAAATATATATATATTTACATATATTTTATATTACATATAAACATAAATATTTTATATATAAATATAACATTTTTCTTAAATATATACATGAATGTGTGTGTATTTATATATACATAATTATTATACACAGAACACACACATATATTACGTGTAAACAGACTTTTCTATTGCAAACGATTAATCGTAACTCTGCACTTGCATCTTTTGCACTTTTTGTGGCATCTGGACAATACATTTGTTGGAGCTTTTTTTCTTCGAGAACTTCATTCTCGTGTGCGGATTATTTTGGCTTTTGGTAATATCATATAACAAAATAATAAATATAATAAAAATAAATACTTTATCACTATCAACAGGATTTCATAATAAATATAAATGTTATGTTTTTTGTTATGTTATATTGTATTCATGAAGTGTCATCTAATTGGACATTGTTTTTATATTATTTAATTTAAAATCAATATAATTACTTTTTTTTAAATCCTATGCTGTTATATTATATTAATGTAACATTTCTGAATTGTGTATTTTAAATTTTAATTTAATTTCTGAATTTTAATTAAAATCTCTAAAAATGTGTAAAATTAAAAACAAAAATATGACAATTTACTCTGATCCTGTGTACAACAAATTGTCATTAAATGCTTTATTCATTAATTATTTAATTAAAGTAAATAAATTATTTAATTAAAGTTAATAATTTAGGTTGTACAGGTCCAGATGACAAGAAAGTTGAACAAGAGTAGGTAGTGATTAAATTTATAGCACCTTCATAAATTGAATAAAAGCAGAAGCATGTATTTTGTAGATTTTTGTAGATTGTAATTTTGTAGATGTAGAGTAAAAGATCTTGTTTAATTGAGCGCTCCATTAGGAAATTTAAAGAGATAGGTCACCCAAAAATGAAAATTCTGTCATCATTTACTCCCCTTCAAGTTGTTCCAAACCTGTATGAATTTCTTTTTTCTGCTGAACATAAAGGAAGATTTGGAACAATGTTTGTAACCAAGCAGATCCCGCCCCCATTGACTACCATAGTATTTTTTTTTTTCTGTCAAATGTCCCATGATCAGGAATATCTACTTCCTATGGGGTTTATTTAGCACTTGCATACTTCTATAACATTTCTCTGTTTGTTTCCAGACTATGCTGAGCCGGATGTAGTAGCAGGTGGGCAGATGATGGGACTCACATTCCGACCCCCATTGGAGGAGGGCTATACCATCCCCTTCACCTTCAACCACTATGACACCCCCGGACAACTTCCCGAATACACCGATCCCCTACCACCCGAACCAGAATATGCAACACCCTTCAGCGAAATGCCCACAGACTCAACACTGGACAGCCGACGAAATCTACCGGTGTGTCGATCTGCACAGGGCGCAAGAGCAGAGCTGGGCAAACAGCAATATGACTGCCCTGCCCACAGAGTGATCTCAAACGGGTACTGTACTCCAGTCTCACATGGTACTAGCCAACATAAGGCTAGCGTGATCTACTTTGAGCCCCAGACGGTAGAACCACTATTGCACACGTACCATGAGCCACTTTGAAGCAACATGGAATCTCGAAGCAAATTTCTGCTGTTTATAATGTAACCTAATGAATGATACAATGAATTATGATGTGTTAAAAAGCATCAGGGATCAGCATGTAACATGAAATTATTATTTGGGAGTTAACAAAAATGTAGGATATCGGAGAAGTGCTTTTATAAGGAGGGCTGTATTGTTCAGATGACCACTGAACCTATGTGTATTTTTATTTAATGTAAATGTGGGTGTTTTTTTATCTGTAACTAATCAGAATATAGTCCAAGAGGATTTGTGTCTGTGTGATTTCAAACCGCTGAAGTATTGAAAAATATTTGACACTTTTTATACTTGTAAAATAATTTGTGACATTTTTAATACCAAATCTGTACTGTTTGTATCAGAGTTTATGAGAAATACATCCTATGCTTGTATAAACCCCACCTGTTACATAAAGACCTCCCACTTCCGTGTCATATGATCATATGAACTTGTTTCACAACTTACTATGAACAGGAAAAAGATGAATCAACAATAGAAGTGAAACCCCTACAACATTCAAGTATGAAAACTGTAACAGATCCTGGTATGTAAAACCTGAATTGTGGATTTAACTGAATATCAATTATAATTTGATGGGTTCTCAGTTTTTCTGGTCATATCTTTATGGATCCTGCAGCAGTGTCAGCTGTCATGAATCGCAGTGCACAGTTCCTCTACCGTTTTAAAATGATGATGATAGGTGACAATAATGTGGGCAAGTCATGTATTCTGAAGCGCTACATAGAGGGTCTGTATCCAGAGAGCTGGGTGACCATTGGAATGAGCTTCTGCAATCACATCCTAGAAGTGGAACCTGGGCTGAGAGTGAATCTACAGATTTGTGATACAGCCGGTCATAAATCATTTTGGTAAGCAGAATTCACAACATCTCCGCTCTCCAAAATTCTAGCCTCTTCCTTTAAAGCCCAAAATAATATGATTTTATCTCAGGGTACGCACAGAACTAACCCCCTTTTTTTCCCTTTTCTTTCTCTTTCCTGTCCGCAAAAAAACTAGGCTATTATATAAAATAAATCAGTGAGTTGGTGGGAAATATCTAATGCTGTACAAATCGAGTGATCGACAGTCTCTTTTATGTTCACCACCACTTAGAAAATTTGATGTAACTGCACTCTGATGTGCTAAATGCTTCTTTAATGTTTTGTTTTGTTTTTTACGTTGCCTCTGAGCAGCCTTGTCCCGAAATGTGGATATTGTTTTCAGAGAAACGATCCTAGCATTTTTTTTTTTTTTCTAGTCAAGTGAAACTTCACTTTGCGTGTCAGAATTTTTTAACATATAGCCTACCATATGGAAGTTCAAGTCCATTTACTAAATATTTTAAATATATAAGCCTGCAGCCTATACTACATCATCATATGTTCTGTCATATAAACAGTATTTACTATAAAATAACAGCACAATATTGCCTCAAACAACTCAGTATGCATTAGTATTAATATTATTATTATTAGAGGCCTAATTGTTTTTGTTGATCCCATACATTTCATCTATTGCCAGACTTTAATATGTGAATTATATTATTGAAATAAACTGCGTCGTCAGGCTTTTGTTCGCGCTTATTGGATAAAACAACGGAATTGCGCCCTCAAGTTTATAGTACATTTTACCTGCCACAGGATGGTGCTGTTTTTAACACTCTTGATGCTAACCTTTCCCGAAACATTTAGAGAAAAGCTACAAAAATTTATTAGGTTTCATTTATCCATACCTACTCAGTAGTTTTAGGTAAATGTTTAAGTCGAATTTAGCTGTTTTAGAGAGTGTTTACTCATTTTGAGCTTGTTTTTAAACATTCTTCATGTGTTGGAAAAAAAACGATGAAACTAAACCAGCCAATCAGATTTCTTTTCAGCCATATCCCCCAGGCCCACCCATGGATGCACATACACACGTTTGACTTTACAACATACAAACGCACACCTTTATTTATTTTCATTCTTTCTTGCTCTCTTAATGTCATGAGTGTACGCAGATAGATTTTAATAATCAATTTAAAAATTATGTAAAAAATAAAAACGGCATTAATAGCGCCCTCTCAAGGTACGCACAGTGCGTACAGCCGTACAGCTGCAGGCGCCACTGGCTGGGCCGTACGCAGGGTTTCATAATTACCAAGGTCAGATGTCGCGATGGAACGTTTTCAGTAATGTCAAAATAAAATAGGTAATTTTTTTGGTCAAAATTGGGTTTTCATTAAATTATTATTTTATAACATTTTGTCTATCATCTCTGAAAATATCTTGCCAAAATTCGCCTGTTTAATGCAGAAAAATAGCGATTTATATTGGCAAGCCCAAAAAAAAGTTCACCCAAAAATGAAAATAATGTCATTTATTAGGCTACTCACCCTCGTGCCACTCTAGAAGACCTTCGTTAATCTTCGGAAGACAAATTAAGATATTTTTGTTGAAATCCGATGACTCAGTGAGGCCTGCATAGCCAGCAATGACATTTCCTCTCTCAAGATCCATTACTAAAAACATATTTAAATCAGTTCATGTGAGTACAGTGGTTCAATATTAATATTATAAAGCGACAAGAATATTTTTTGTGCACCAAAAAATAATAACGACTTATATTGTGATGGCCGATTTCAAAACACTTCGGAGCGTTATGAATCTTTTGTGTTGAACGACCTGTTTTTCTCAAAATTCCGTTCCTGAAAATCAGAGCGATCAGCCAACTTCTGATAACTATAACTATAATATGTCACAGACAACCTATGAAAGAAATAAATTTCACCATGCTATGGGTTTTTGCAGATCATATCACAACTTCCTTTTCTTTAAAGGAATTATGCACCTCTTTTTTTGTTTGGTTGAGCACCATTTTTTAAAATGTAGTTTTTTATTTGTTTTTATATTTCGCAAAAAAAAAAAAAAAAAAAAATTGCACAGTGTAATAGTTGTTTAATGTCATAAACTCATATGTTTTCAGGCGTGCTATCTGTCCTTCCATCCCTCAAACAGCCGGATGCATGCTGGTGTTTGACCTGGGTGATCGTGAGTCCTTCAACTACATTAAATATCGGCACATGGAGGTGTGCAATATTGTGCAGCCGTATACTGTGGTCTTCATGCTTGTGGGACACAAGTGTGACAGAGAAGAGCGGGAGGTGAATCAAGATGAGGTGGAAGAGTTTGCCAGTGAATTGGGAGCACCGTACATCGAGGCCTCGGCCAAAACTGGTCACAATGTGGCAGAAGCTTTTGAACTGTTGACCCGGCGCATTTATCAGGGCTATCTGAGTGGAGAAGTGCGCTTGCATGAGAGCTGGGGAAAGATCCATAACAAACACGGGCCATCTGGCATACCGGGCACTTTCCCGGTGGGCCGACGTGCTTTTTGGGGCCGACGGTCGCCGACCGCAAAAATAAATAAATAAATAAATAAAATCTCTCGGCCCATGAAAGTGGTAGGCCTAGATCGGCGGCCCAATGATTTTTCAATTGACACTGGGCTGCTGGCCCAAAGTATCACATAGGCTAGTTTTTTTCCTTCGGCTCATGAAACATGTAGCTCAGCGGCCCATTGGTTGTTTTCTTGATTGACACTGGACTGGCCCAATCATATCTTTGAACAGTAGAGAGTGAATGAAGAGTTTCGTTGCAAAACGAGATAACTCTGTTTTTTTTATTTTTCAAAAATCTTGTTTTTTGGTTGTGCATTCCAATTAATATCAATTCAACTGCAGTTGGTTTGTTTTGATTTAAACCTTCATAACTTAAAAAATACAGCTAAGTAGCACCATAAAACAAAATAATAACATGATAACATAATAATAAACATGTTTTGACAAAAATGTTAAAAACGGAGTTATCTCGTTTTGCAACGAAACTCTTCATATATATATATATATATATATAAGCGGAAGGACGGGTGGTATTTGTGATCTTATGTGGTGGTGGGCCGGTCTGGGCCAAAATGCCAGGGCCGATTTTTGGTCCCAGTCCATCCCTGATAACAAATAAGTCAACATGAAACTGCATGTTTTTTATATTATGACCATTCAAATGTAACCATGTATTTTGACAAAATAAAAAATGAAAGACATAAACCACTAAAAATTAGAAATATTTAATTGCAACTGATATCTGATTGTTCTATAACCAGTGTTTGCTGTATTTTTTTAAATGTTTTTCTTTCATTTTTTTTTTATGTATCTTTAATCTTTTTTTACATAAACTTTTCAAACTTAATTTAACAGGTTCATTTCATTCAATTGTTTTGTGGTTATTTTGTATACTTGCTTATGCATGTTTTTTTTTATTAATTTGCTTATTTCTTATTGGGTTTTTTTTATTATTTATTCATTTTTGTTTATTAAATATTTGACTCATTTGATTTTGCTTCTGTGATGAATGTAGTAGTACTTTTACCACGTTCAAATACATTTTCACAGATTTCCCATCCAGATGAGGGCAGAAAACACAAAAGTCAGCAGCTGCAGTAAAGCTTGAACTTCCTTTTACAGATGATAATTTGAGTGTCATTGTCTTGGAGAAAGACCGTCTCCTAGCGGCCATCAAGAAAAATGCATTACAAGCTGGTTTAATCAGAATCAGAAATCAGAACCAGAAAGAGCTTTATTGCCAGGTATGTTTACACATACTAGGAATTTGTTTTAGTGACAGATGCTCCACGGTGCAACAGAGTGACAGTGACAAGACAAGACACATAATAAAAATATAGAAACCGAAAAAAAATTAAAATACGAGACTTAATTCCAGCAGTATGAGGAGTCGTGGCTCGTGAGTAAAACGTTTTAATGGTCATTTAAATACATTAAAGTCAATTAGACTTATGCTTCCTCCCTCTGTCAGTAAATTATGGACATTTATTCCACTTCACTGGATCCCCACCCTTGCTGACCTGGTATAATCTACTTTAATGCCAAGTTTCTGAAGTGTATAGGCCTACCCAAGTGCCTATCAGTGGCTTTTTATGCTTCATTACATACAAAAACTGATAGCAGTCCTCCCTTGAGTTATAAAGTAGCCCACTAAACTAAGGTATCTGAAAACAAAGTGAAACTATTTATAGCCCAAACCAGCCTAAATCGTCTGTCTGTCTGTGTCCTATGGGAGTTTGTTCCATTGTTGTTCACCTCCTGTTTGGAAAGCTTCATAATTATGGAATCTAACCTGTAATGCACATCGGTGAGGAATATTGTGGGCTTGATTTCATCATGAAATTGGAAGTCTTCCAGCCATCTTCAGAGGTTATGACCTGGGTGGAAGCGTTCTCATGGTTGGCCTATTGAGAAAGTCTTAGCTGAAATGTTTTTGCTTATTACATGTGCTTTTATGTGATGCATGCCTAGCTGGTCTCAACAGGAAATGCTGGGCTTGTCCTGATATGATACTGCTTGCTCATTCCCTCTGGTCTATAAGAAATTCCTAACTTTTTGCTGGTATTTATAAACTCCACCCCTCACATAAACCCTGCCTACTAACAAGTATGAACAGGCAAAGATTAAAGAAACAGATCAAGTAGACGCTCCCACCCCTAAAACATTCACACAGATGCTTCTCTTTGCAGAAAAACACAGGAGAACCTAAGGAACTATGGGTTTATTTAACATGAGAACTTCAATTCCTCTGAGGTAAGGGGTTCTCTGGTCAGACATCCAAGGATCCTGGTGGATTGACAGTTTTTAGTGAACTCTAGCCTTTTCATTTGTCACGTTGGCTTGGTTCTCAGTGAGTCATGGATCTCACTTTGTGGCAGTACCAGTTTCGAATCATCATGCTAGGAGACTCCACGGTCGGCAAGTCTTCTATGTTGAAGAGATACACCGAGGACCTGTTTCTGGAGTGCATCAACCAGACTGTCGGAGTAGACTTCTATGTACACTTTCTAGAGGTTGAACCTGGGGTGAGGGTCAAACTGCAATTCTGGGATACAGCTGGTCAGGAGAGGTTTAGGTAAGTCCAAACATTTCAAGCTTTTGAAAGTTCTACCATGAATTGAATGAACCACACCCTCCTAATCGAATACTTAAATGTATACTCCACCCAAAAAATTAAAATTTACTCAGCCTCATGCCATCCCAGATTCTGTTGTGGAACACAAATGGAAATTTTTAGAAAATGATCCATCTCTGGGAGTCTTGCAAGTGGATAGTAATCCAAAAGTTGTCGCTTCGAAAACCGAACAAAACAAACATGATGGTAATCCTAAACCCAAGATGATGAATCAATGTCTTCTGAAGCAAAACGATAGGTTTGTGTTTGAAAAATACTGATATTTAAAAAAAAAAAAAATCAAATATAAACCATTGCTTCCAGACAACTGTCATATGCGTGAAACACGTGCAATAAGTGATGTCTTCTGCAATTCCATTTTTATGTCAAGGAAACACATGTAGCAGCTGTTTTATAGTTATAGTTCTGGTTTAGTTTGAAAAATGAGTATTTTCTCACACAAACCAGTCATTTTGCTAGAAGATAATACTTCATCAAAAGTGGTTGTATGGATTACCATCATGTTCGTTTTGGCTGGTCTTTGAACCATCAACTTGCATTAAATCAGGGATGACCAAAGTCAGTCCTCCTGCAGAGTTTAGCTCCAATTTTCTAGTATGTTTCTGGCATGCCTAGTGAGACCTTGATTAGCTGGTTCAGGTGTGTTTAATTGGGGTTGGAGCTAAACTTTGCAAGGTAGTGGCCCTCCAGGAGCAGGATTGGACACCTCTGCATTGTATGGACTCAAACAAATAGGCTATTTTTCTACAAAATCTCAGTTTGTGTTCCACAGAAGAAAGAAAGTCATATATGTGGGACTGCATGAGGGTGAGTAGGCTAAATGATGAGATCATTTTTATTTTGGGGTTGAGTATCCCTTTTAAGGTGAACAATCCACAGCTGTCCAAATGGAGAAAGAAGGACTATTTTCCCCCTCAAAGTAACTTCTGTACATTTAGTCAGAAGTTCAATGTCTAAAAACAGTTTACAGAAGTTGCCTTGCTTCTGTAAAAGAGAATTGTGAAACATATTACTCATCACAGCAGCAAGTATTCTCATGATACTTCCAGGAAGTATGTTGACAGTCTACACTATAAATGGATTCACTGCCAGGCCCGGCTCCACAGGGGGGGCTTGGCCCACTTAATTGTCCTACCCTGGCAACAATTCAGCCCACTCTGAAAAGGCTTATAGCCCATCTAGCATCTTAGAGATGGAGTTGGGCCTGTTCACTAGTATGGTTAAATGACTTCAAAGAAACAGATCACCCAAAAAGGAAAATTCTGTCACTGTTTACTCACCCTCACGTCATTCCAGTGTCTCATGGGTGATGAGCCTTGTGATGAGGGGAAGGCGGCACTTAAAATACATTACTTTTTTTGACAATAAATATTGCTTTGAGGTACTGTTTTCACTGCAAAAATGGCATGGATGACCTGAAAAGGTGGGAGCCACCTCTGAACTGGCTTGTAACTGATCTTTTGAGGGTTTGAAAGTCAAAGTGATGTGACATTTCCAACACATTTTACTTTATTTCGGAATTATCAAAGACTCTATATACCAAGACAGTTTGCCCGAATTACTATCATCCAGTTTACCAATTGGCCAGCCCCCAATTAGAAAAATCATCACATCACTGGATCGCAGTTAGAAGCTCCAGTTTTCGTAGAAACAGTCTGGGACTGCACATGCACATTGGAGGGACCAATGCTATTTGAGGATAAGAAACATTTATGGGGCAGTCCATGTCAGATTTTATTGCAGATTTGATGTTATTTAAATGTTAGCAGTTTTTGAGATTTCAGTTTTTCACCATTCAAGTAGATGGGAGTTGGTCTTGCATGCCAGAAATAGCTGCCTGGAGGCATTGCGAATATGACTGCAGAGTGAACTGACTTTCCTTGAGAAGGCCTTAGGCATGATAGATTTTCTAATGAGAAAAAAACCTGTAGAGTTTATCCATTATCCATATTTATCCATTGGGAATTGACTGGATTGTAAGAAGAGGCTGGAATGGAGCTAGAATTAATGTAATGTATAAATACATTATTATTACAGTACGAAAAAATAATCCTTCAACTGTGGTACATTTGCAGGTCTGTGACTCGCTCCTACTACCGCAATTCAGTCGGAGGTCTTCTGGTATTCGATCTGGGCAACCGTAAATCTTTCGAAAATGTGCAGCAGTGGCACGCGGAGGTGTCAGAACGTGTGCAACCCTACACAGTGCTCTTCGTGCTGGTGGGACACAAGAGTGACCGGGACAAGGCCGGTGAGCGAGCCGTGAACCGAACTGAGGCAGAAAAGCTCGCAAGCCAACTCGGAGCACCGTACATCGAGGCTTCAGCCAAAACGGGTCACAACGTGAAAGAGACCTTTGATCTCTTGACCCGGAGGGTTTATCAGGGCTTGAAAAGTGGAGAGATCCAGTTGCGTGATGGGTGGGATGGAGTCAAGAGCTCAGCTCCTACAGCCCAAATGACCCAGAAGTTACAAAACAATGAAGCTGCTGAGAAAAACAAGAGCTGTGCTTGTTAACTTGCAGCATGTGCTTCTCAGAGCCTTTAAGTACAGATCTTCAAATATGGATGGATCAGTCTGACATTGACAAATATACCTAAAACAAATCTCAAGGACTTGATGATGTAAGATTGTAGGTATTAAAGTTGATCTGACAGATCTTTCCTCATGGCATGGATAATATATGCTTTTCTGCAAGATTTCAGCATTTGCAAACCACACTGAAACTCTTAACATCATTTACATATATCTGCAAATGTTTGTTCATATTTCTGGGCTCAACTTTGGATAAGCGTGTTATTAGCGTGGCATCAGTGTAACTCCATCAGTTGAAGATTATAACCCTTTTTATTTCCTCATTACCTAACCACATAATTCCATAAACATGGATTTATTTTTGCTGGGCTTCCTGTAATTCACAGAATTCATAATTACACGACATTCTGAAGAGCTAATCCTGTGGATTTGTAAATGATTCACTGATGTTTGACTTTCATAGATAAAGGAGAAGTTACATATTCAGTTGACACAGTCTAGACTTTTCTGAAACAAGTTTTCTTGGTTATTATTTTGGATATGATGTCCAACATAATATGAGTGAGTTCAGTGTGAATAAATCACAATTAGTTTTTTATTCATGAAAAACAGGAGACTGTAAAACACTGCGATACACGGCCAAAAAAAAAAAAAAAAAAAGTTTATACTCAGTTTAACTCCACGAAAAATGTTCAAATCTGCCCACAGCAGACGGGGTTTATACATCATTTCCCACACATCACATATATAACCCCCTCTAACAATTAACATCTGCATTATGTCACTAGTTCCAATGCAATTAATCACATGGGGAAGTGGTATTTATTTCTCTGGTAAAAATGACTGTTTACCTTTAGAAAGTCACACATTAAGGATTTCTCTATAGTACTAAATATTACTTAAGTGACAAGATCTATAACACCGAACATTATAAACAAATCGGACAACATGGTGATTGTAATTGTGCATAGCTACTAATGCCAGCTGAGCAGAAGTTGTGTGACTGCATGATGGGTCAACTATACATGTATTTTGAATGAAAATGTGGTTTGTGGGTGAAACAAAAAAAAAAAAAGTTTTTGACAGAGCTCCGTGAGATTCTATCATATAATAAAGCCCCAGTTTAGCACCAAGGTGCTCAAACAAAATGTTCACATGGTGGTTTTAACACAAAGTGAACTGTACAGACAAATTACATCAATTCCTGCAAACCTTTCAAATGAGAAATGTCAACAGAAGCGTACTGCAAATAGTACAACGCATTCTTCCTCTTTGATTAACATAACATGTATAGGTTCAAACCATCCCAACTTCCAAAACTTTCAGGGAAAAAAATGTTTGTTGGTACTTCCGATCTGGCTACTTTTTGGTTGTTTTGCGGATCAATGCCATTCTCTGAAAGAACAGAAAAAGATATTATTTAGGTATGCAAGTCTTTTGTTTTTCAAAATCATCTTTAGGGATCAGTTTAAGTGCATGAGACTGACGGCTGACCTGTTTGTGGGCTTCTGTGGTGCATGCCTTCTTATACGGTCGGATCTCATCTGACCCATAACCAGGAATCCACATGTTCCACTGTCGTTCTGTAATTCAATATTGGATTATAGACTATATTAACACATTCAAACCATCTGCCATTGGCCTTGATTTAACAACTTAAAGGATACATAATGTATGATGTACCTTTACTTCCTATAAAAATTATTATTAATAGTAATAAAATAAAACAAAAAAGTTTAATGTAAACGGATGCATTAGAATAAATAAAATAAATGTATATATATTTAAATTAATTTTAAAAAAAGGCACTTAAACCACTGGGAATTGTATATTCAAGACCCTCACCGAGGTGTAGCTGGACATCTTTCACTTCGAGAGTATTTGACTTCCTGTGTCGTGCAAGTTGGCATGCAGCGGTCACCACGCTCTCAATGAAATCATCAGCAATCTGCAAGAGCATCTGAAGCAAATGGGAAATGACTCAGGTCAACAGACAACAGCGTAGTGACAGTCACAGTAAGTCATTCTACTACCTATCAGCAAAGCACACACACACACACATACATATATTAAACAAGTTTATTAGACCACCTGTCATAAAGAGAAAATATTTTAGTAATTGTCCAAAAACTTGTTTAAAACTAAAAATGTTATTGTCATTTATTAAGCAAATAATAAACTGAAACAACTAAATGGTCTTTATTCACACATAACCAATTATATGTATGGCCTCCTTTGGCCTTGATAACAGCTTGGATTCTTGCTGGCATTGTTTTTATGTACTTTTCCACAGTCTCTATTGTTATTGACCTCCAAATAATTTGTAATTATTCCCAAAGACCTGCTTTTGATTAAACTTTTGTGCGATCCATCTTTGAATCCATTAAATCCCAACAATAATTATATTATAGCATTAGAAACACTGTGACTAAAGAGCTTACATATACTGGTGGGGATTAACCATTACAGAAACATACATTATTTTGGTAATCACCAATACTGTTAGTTTAGGTTAGCTGTGGCACAAACCTTTGATGGTATAATAAATTATTTGAGCACTGTATGTATTACACATGAATATATTCCTACATACATCCATTCTACCATTCAGAAGTTGATAAGGGGTTGGTAAGATTATTTTATAATTATCTTATGCTCACCAAGGCTGCATTTATTTTATCAAAAATACAGTAAAAAAACAGTAATATTGTGAAATATTATTTCAATTTAAAATGACTTTTCTATTTTAATATATTTTAAAATATCATTTATTGCTGTGATGGCAAAGCTGAATTTTCAGCATCATTACTCCAGTCTTCAGTGTCACATGATCCTTCAGAAATCATCTAACATGTTGATTTGCTGCTGAAGAAAGATTTCTTATTATTATCAATGTTGAAAACACTTGTGCTGCTTAATATTTTTGTGGAAACGATGATATATTAGTTTTCAGGGTTTTTGATAAATAAAGTTGAAAAGAACAGCATTTATTTGAAATATACATTTTTATAACAATGTATAAGTCTTTACTGTCATTTTTGCTCAATTTAATGCATTGTTTTTAAATAAAAGTATTATGATGCTAATATAAAACCATGTTCAAAGCACTGAGCTAAAAAAAGGAAAATGGATAGTGGGACCAATATGAATAAATAACTGACTAGTTTATACAGACTTCTTTTGTTTTCATTGTCTTTATAACTGAGTAGCTATTCAGGCAACCTACTGACTTGTCAATTATGAAAATATGTACTTGTGCACATCACTAATAATAAGTCATAAGTACCTCCTCCACATCTTCATCGAGCTGCTCATTAGGATCAATTTCTCGCACAAGGTCCTGCAGCTTCTTCTTGCTGAGCACCTGAAGAGAGGATATTAGATCATAAAATGTTATAAGGAATACAAATAGAGCCAGAATCTAATACAATTGAAGTGCTATATGGTGTCTCACCTGAGTGCCTTCAGGACTCAGTCTCCCTGCAGGTCCAGGGGTGCCTGGAACTTTGCCGGGGACGACGGTGCTGTTGGCCATGTTGGTGGAGAGGGGTGGTGTTGAAGAGGCTTCTGCTTTCACAACAGCGTAGAAGTTGGAGCGACTAGTCTGTGGTGGGTACTGGGTCATACTATGATAGTCAAGAGATATCTGTCAACAGCCTCTTCAAAGCCAGCGTGAGGTCTATTCAGCTGCAAAAAAAGGTATTATGAAAGATTATATCCTATAGACAAAAGATCTTAAACAGCAAAACCAAGAACTTTTAGAGGCACTCAATGCACAGCGCTCACTGGGAAAACATCACAGAACTGTCAGTTGCTCTGCAGGCTAACGACTTTAGCTTTTTAGCTTTGCTGTCTTCTGAGACGAATAACTTAAACTTCTTGGATAAATTGGGATGTAATGGAGATATTAATAGATGTAGTAATACAAATTAACAAATTTATCTTGTTTTGTTTTTTTATTTGGCGGAAAGTCTTCGTGGTTGCTGTTATTCATCACCGCATAGCGACCATGATCTTCAGCTCAACATATTAGCAGCTAGCGAGTAAACATTGGTGCCAATCCACGTCTCGTGATGCTTTCCTTTTGTTTCATATAATCCTGTTAGATGGTAAATTAGAGTGGTACCTGATCCAAATAATTTTGTATTATCTTCCCATCTTCGTCATTTATAAATTGGAATAATTCAGAAGCCCATATAAGTTGATGATGTTGTTCCTTTACAGGCGCCTCTTCTGGCGAACGGAGCTCAGCCGAAATATCGCGAGATCTGTGGGAATGGAGTTTTACAAAATAAAAGCAGTTAAAAAATAAATAATTAAACAAGCCCTTCCTTTGCGGACAAATAGACGTTTCTTCCAAAATACATTTTTGTAATAAAAAACGAAAACAAACAAGCATAATTTGCATTACAGTACTGTGTTTACAATGGAAGTTTTTTTTTTTTTTTTTTTAGCTGTAAAGTACCTAAATCTTTCCAGACAGTGAGATGGATATAAACAATGACACAATGTTTAATTCTTATGAGTATGTTTCTAGAGCTCTTACTCTTTTAAAGCTCTGTACTCTTCTTCTGGTGTATGTTTCTTCTGGTCTTGCCCCATATGATTTATTTCATTTTAAGTATATCACTGTACACAGCACACTTAAAAATGACACATTAGCCTTTTATTCATTTATTAAAGTTAATCGTTTCATGTCATAAATATGTTTTATGATTATGTGGATATTCCCCCTTTAAGAGAGTGAAGGAAATTTGATTTCAGAGATCTCGGAGTCTGGTGAACTACTGCCACTTCGGTCACTGTACGTGTCTCTGGGAGAGAATAGAAAAACAAGATAATGAGACAATATATATGCTGCTTGTCTCCAATTTAAATAGTTAAGCTGATATGAGAGAGTTTATTATGCAACAAACCGTGGTGAGAGCCGGCATCCTTTCTGTAGGTAGTTCTGTAGTTTCCCAGATGCTGCCAGTAGAAGGCCAAAGTAAGGAGGTGAGGGTTTAATGGGGCGAGAAGTGAATTCTGGGTGGTACTGCACTCCGACAAAATAAGTGTGATCTGCTGTGACAGAAGAAATGAGCTGAAGCTAATACTGACTGACAACTTCTCCATACATTGGTTCAGATACTGGATATACACTGACCTTCAAGTTCAATGATCTCCATCCGCTCCCCCTCCAGATCCTGACCCACAAATCGAAAGCCTCTATCCTCAAAGTGGTGCTTCAGTTCTGGATTGACCTGAAAAAATGCAAACGGAACCAATTATTATCATTAAAATTGAAATTATTATATTTTTTTTGCAATTATTTTTATTGTGAACCTCAAAGCGATGTCGATGCCTTTCGTCCACATATTCAGCATCGCCGTATAGCTTTCCTACAACAAAACAATTCAAATATTATGGATACATGTGTAAGATTGAAAATATCCAAAGATATTTTAAAATGAACAAAGACATTTGCTTTACTGTTTCAACCCCCTCTCTCTTGCTACAAGGGCCATTTGGAAGGTACAAAGGTGTTGATAGTGATCAAGGCCTGTAGGCCAAGATGTATGTACAGTGGGGGAAGTTTTAATCTTCTGATTGGTCAGTTTGAATGTCTCACATTTGGGTTTCACATGGTCAAGGAAGGGATAAAAGAAGATTTTAACTGTTGCTGTCTCTTTGATTCTTGGGCCCTCTCTCTTTCACTCTCTCTTTAACTATATTTCAGGTAACTTTTTACATACATGCTGAGTGCGATTAATGGTATATGATTTTATCATCTCATACGTCTATTTTGTAATTATTTTAAGTGTAACCATAATCAGATATTGTCATTAAACCCTTTCAATTTCAAATGATGTGCTAACTAGTTTTGATTTGGTATAAACATTAATGTGCTCCCTACTGCAATACAATATTGTCACACTATAGCAACTCTCTCCCACATATTTTGCTATTATAACTGCGCTTATTTCCGTCGTTGGTATAAATTGCAGTGGGTGGTAATAGACAAGAAACGTGCTGACAACGTTTCTTTAGTTGCTCTGCAATCCTACAGCCTGAACCCCTGTAGGAGATCCGCCCTACACATGCATATTTCAAACCTCTAAATTCAGTATCAGTTTCTATTTTTGTGAGATATGTGACCTTCACCTTTTAAAATGGCACAAAAGATCACAACTTACGAAGAACGCTGGAGGTGTTTTTGAATAAGGTGCGCCTTTTTCCTAACCGCATAGTTCCTCCCATCTGCCCAGGATTGTGTTCAGGCATTTCAATCACCTGGATTAAACAAACAGATCTCAACACACCACGAAAAAAGAAATCATTATGCAGATATGCTCATTTGTTTTACCAAAACAATACCTACCACTGGATGTTTGGTTTCAGGATCAAATTCTGTAGAATTGGCATCTGTTAAGATGATAAAAAAAATACAATAAAAATTGAAACGTTTTAAATTTAAAAGCACATGCAAAGTTTGCTTTAATAGACATATCAGAAAATCTTGTATGGGTGTTACCTTCCCAGCCGAGTACATTACGAGCAAATTCACACACTGCCAGCTGCATGCCCAAACAAACACCTGCAAAACAGGGTTGATTTCAAATTTAACCTCAGCATTACTGTAATTACATCATATTTTGCCACTAGCACTGAATCGACAGCTTTCTGAACATAATTTGTTACCTAAAAATGGCTTTTTCTGTTTCCTCGCCCAGTTAATGGCTTGGATTTTTCCCTCAGTGCCTCGCACACCAAAGCCTCCAGGAACAAGAACCCCACTAACAGCACAATGAAATAGTTAAACATTTAACAAATAAATATTCAAACTTACAATCTTAACAAAGTCAGATTATTACATAAAAGTGTATTCTCACAGATTACACCAACCTTTAAAATCAAAGTGAAATGCAGTTATAAACTATTTTATGTCCATAAGGTGACATATTTTATATTTAAATGACAATCCAAGTTAAAAGCAAGACCCGGTTTTATTAATGAAGTATTGATTGAATTGTGAGAGTTTGCTTAAAGGTGCCCTAGAATTAAAAATTGAATTTATCTTGGCATAGTTGAATAAGAAGAGTTCAGTACATGGACAAGACATACATTGAGTTACAAACTCCATTGCTTCCTCCTCCTTATATAAATCTCATTTGTTTAAAAAACCTCTGAAGAACAGGTGAATCTCAACATAATACAGACTGTTACGTAACAGTCGGGGTGTACGCCCCCAATATTTGCATATGCCAGCCCATGATCGAGGCATTACACAAGGGCAGCCAGTATTAATGTCTGGATCTGTGCACAGCTGAATCATTAGACTAGGTAAGCAAGCAAGAACGATAGTGAAAAATGGCAGATGGAGCAATAATAACTGACATGATCCATGATTACATGATAGTTTTAGTGATATTTGTAAATTGTCTTTCTAAATGTTTCGTTAGCATGTTGCTAATGTAGGCTACTGTTGGTTAAAGTTACCATTGTTTCTTACTGTATTCACAGAGACAAGAGCCGTCGCTATTTTCATTTTTAAACACTTGCAGTCTGTATAATTCATAAACACAACTTCTTATAAATCACTCCAATGGTGTGTAATGTTAGCTTTAGCCACGGAGCACCATCAAACTCGTTCAGAATCAAATATAAACACCCAAATAAATACTATACTCACATAAACCCGAAGCATGCATGCAACATACATGACAAACATCTTGTAAAGATCCATTTGAGGGTTATATTAGCTGTGTGAACTTTGTAAATGCCCTGTATTATAGAGTCACAAGCTCGATGGGCAGGGAGCATGAGATTTAAAGGGCCAGTAGCCCCTGAATCGGTGCATAGTTAATGATGCCCCAAAATAGGCAGTTAAAAAAATTTATTAAAAAAAAATCTATGGGATATTTTGAGCTGAAACTTCACAGACACATTCAGGGGACACCTTAGACTTATATTAAAAAAACGTTCGATGGCACCTTTAAAACAAGGCTTAAACAGCTTTTTGGATATTGGTTAACATTGTCAAAGAGTCCACTGATGTCAGTTCAACTTTATGGAATGGAACTTACAAGTATGAGTTAGGTACTTCTTTTTTTTTTTTTTAAAGAAATTAATACTTTTATTGAGCAAGGATGCATTAAAGCAATCAAAAGTGAGAGCAAAGACATATATAATGTTATGAATGTTTTCTATTTCAAATAAATGCTGTTTTTAAACTTTCTATTCATCAAACTTCCTGAAAAAAATGTATCCGGGTTTCCACAAAAATGAGCAGAACATCTGTTTTCAACATTGATAATAAAAAATGTTTCTTGAGCATCAAATAATCATAGAATGATTTCTGAAGGATCATGTGACACTGAAGTAATGGATAATGAAAATTCAGCTTTGCCATCACATGCATGAATTCAATTTTTAAATATATAATATGTACATTATTTTAAATTGTAATAGTATTTCAGAATATTACTGCTTTACTGCATTTTTGATCAAATAAAAGCAGCCTTGGTGAGCATAAGAGACTTCTTTCAAAAATCTCACTGACCCCAAACATTTGAACAGTAGTCTATGTTGTTAGTTGCGTCATTTTCTAATTTGTCTAGTGAATTTTGAGGACACACTCACTCAGCACTGCAGAGCTTCTGCCAGGCCTCATGGTATTTAACCGGCTCATCTTGCAATGTTGCTGGCTCCAGATCTGCTGAATCTATGTACTGAAATAAGGTATCAAGTATTACATTTACACAAGCAAACAAAAAAAAATTAAGCAAAATTAATGAATTAATCTTTATTTGCAAAGTTAGAGTTTGAATTAACTGAAATTATTAAGGACAAAACTATCACCTACATTATAAAAGTAAAGGAAATTGCTACTGGTTGCTCCGTCATTCCTTACCTTGACCTCTAGCTTATAGTTGATGGCGAGGGCAGAGTGCTCCAGTGCTTTAATAACAGAGGCATATGAATCTGACAGTTTGGTGTACTTGCCTACTAAAGCAATGGAGGTTTGCTCCAGGAGTCGGTCAGACCTAAGAACAAAGACAGGTCACTCAAAACAGCTGCAACAACTTTGGAATTGTCAGAAGATTGTGGTTTTTGGGATTGTTAAAGTGGATGGAAACAGCACAAACCTGTCTGATATCTCCTTCCACTTTGTGAGCATTTTTCGAGGTCTCATCTCAATGGGCAAGTCCAGTCTGCGGCATAAGTATTCAACAATACCCTGATCCTCTAGGAGTAAAGGTACTCTGTAGATTGAGGACACGTCATGCACGCAGATCACCTGTTCAGGTTCTACGTGGCAAAACATGGAGATTTTCTCTTTGACAGCAGTTTCCAATGGAGTTGAACAACGGCAAACAATCTGCAACAAAAAAAAAATATTTCTCAGAACTAGAGTGACTTGACATGGATTGGCTCTTCACAGTATATAAAAGAGAGTAAAGCCTGACCAGATCAGGTGACAGACCAAGTCCACGAAGCTCTCGAACACTGTTCTGTGTGGGTTTGGTCTTCTGTTCTCCTGTTGAATTGGGCTGAAAATACATCCAAAGACCATAGTACTTGCTTTTTTTGTTTCAAACTCAAATAAATTACTTTTTAATTACAAATGTTTCAATTAAAAGGGATAGTTCACCCAAAAATGAAAAAAATGTCATCATTTACTCACCCTCATGTTGTCCTATACCTGTATGAGTTTATTTTTTCTGTTGAACACAAAAGAAGGTATTTTAAAGAATGTCGGTAACCAGACAGTTGACGGCACCCATTGACTTCCATAGTATTTTTTTTTCCTACTATGGGTGCCGTCAACTGTTTGGTTACCAAAATTCTTTAAAATACCTTCTTTTTTGTTCAACAGAAGAAAGAAACTCATATAGGTTTGGAACAGCCTGAGGGTGAGTAAATGACATTTTTTTCATTTCATTTTTAAAAACAAAAGTAAGTCCTACCTGAGGAACCAGACTGACATGGATGTTACAAAAGTTTTCCCGTTTCACTTTAAACTGAAACTGTCTAAAAGCTTCAATAAAAGGCATACTCTCAATATCTCCAACTGTGCCTCCAAGCTGTGGAAAAATTGAAATAAATTTATGTTAAAAATGTATATTATAGTAAAATTGTATTTATTAATTTTAACCCCAACAGTGAAAAAAGTTTCTAAAGCTTGTAGATATATGTAACCTAGCATTATTTAACGTAGCATAGCATTCCATCTAACCTAATTAGTAGTACAATACAAGGGACTTGAAATTACTTTTTTTATTGAGCATTCTTCATGTATTCAGATTTTTCTTTTACATTTAAAAACTGTGGCACTGTCCTTAGTAGCAACAACTGAACAGTTGAAATGTTCAATTTCTAAATGAACAGCACAAAACAGATGGATATACCTCAATAACACAGACTTCTGGCTCAATACCATCATCGTCCACCGAGACCTTAGCCTGCCGCATGACCCATTCCTGTATAGCATCAGTAATGTGTGGTACCACTGTAAAAAAATATTCATATTCACCTTAGTGACACCATATTATACAATTATGTAATCTCCTCAGAAGCAACAGATGCTTAAAGCGGAACTCAGTAAGATTTGCAAAGCTCCCCCTACAGGTTCCTTCAGTGAATCACACTACGTAAATACTCCAAGCGCAGCTCTGGACTACAACGACTACAACGCTCACCAGCGCAGTAGTTTTGCAAATACAGTACAAGAAATCTCGATGGAGGTGGGTAATTTTCAAAATTGTCTTATAAAGTCATAATATATACATTTTTTTTGAATTACCGTAAAGCATTTAGTCACTCTCGCGTGAACGTGAACATGAGGCAAGATTGTGTCGGGTCGATGCAGCTCAACTTGCAAGTGCTGTATTCTGGCGTAGACGTGCCAGAGGGGGTTAGTGCTCGCCTCAAACACACCACTACAAGTCAATTAACCATCGTAAGGACTTAGAAAACTATTTATGAAGGTAAACAAGTTACTGAGTTCTGCTTTAAACTTTTGTAATACAATCAGAATAGGATATGCAAACTAAGTCAAATACTTCAAGGTATAGTAAACATCATGGTACATCCGTCATCATGATACAATATATTGCAATAATGCAATTTAAGAGCATTATTGTGAGAAAACCAATTGTTGTATATTGATATACCATTTCAAAGTTTGAGGTTGGTAAAAGTTTCTTTGAAAGAAATGAATGATTTTATTTTTTCAAGGATGCATTAAATTTATTATAATTTGATTGACAGTGAAGTCATTTATAATGTTAATAATAGTAATTGTTTCTTGTGCACCAAATCAGCATATTAGAATGGTTTCTGAAGGATCATGTGACACTGAAGATTGAAGTAATAATGCTGAAAATTCAGCTTTGCCATCACAGGAATATTTTAAAATATATTAAAACAGAAAATTTTAATAATATTTCACAATATTACAGTTTTATTGTATATTTGACCAAATGCTAAACTTCTAAACAGTATTAAAAGAAGAATACAAACAAGAGATGTTCTGTAGTCCTGTTTCCTCATGCCATATTTCATATTTATACTCCAAACATCCTCATGACTTTGTTGTGTAACTCACCTTGTACAGTTTTGCCCAAGTAATCCCCTCTCCTCTCCTTGGTTATAACAGACTGATAGATCTTCCCCGTCGTCAGATTGTTATCCTTGGTTAGCCGGATGTCCAGAAAACGTTCGTAATTCCCTAAATCTAAGTCAACCTCGCCACCATCATCTAGCACAAACACCTCACCTGGTAATCAAAGTGTCAGAGAGATTGACTGTGACATATGGACACAAAGACATGCTCTTTATATGCTGTAGGCTAAAATAATGTTCCAGCTAATGACTAATTAATGTTCCAAAGCAAACATCTTATGTTGCAGTTCATATTTCTGTATGGTCAAAAAAAAAAAAAAAAAAAAAAGCCTAATGAGGTAAATCTATTTACAAGTAGTCTGCACTTACCATGTTCATAGGGAGAGAAAGTGCCTGCATCGATGTTGATGTAGGGGTCGATTTTGATAGCAGTGACATGGAGGCCACATGATTTGAGGATAGTCCCCACACTGCTGGCTATGATCCCTTTACCAATGCCAGATATCACACCACCGGTCACCAGTATATACTTCATTATTCAATACTGTCTGTCAGTGTATGAAAGACAGTGATGTTTGCTTCAACAATGATTTAATGCAATGTAACAATCAGCCACAAACAGAATAGAAAATGTAAGTGCTTCAATAACATCACAATACATTTTTTTTCTGGAACTACTAAGTTAATCAAAAACACATAAAAATGCAGTTCATAAAAATGCCGTGAATACACCTCTTCTATGATAAAGTCAATTTATGAACTAACATTTTTTTTTTTACATTTTAATATTTATGTGGGACATAACGTCTAGTTGGTGTAACTTAATTGCCTTGACTGTGTAACACTTGACACTGACACAAGTAAGTAAATCATTAATTATATTGTTAAGGAAGACAGACCTAATAATAACATATATATATATATATATATATATATATACATAACATAAATCCATAATTTATATTTTATTATATTTATAAATGTAAATATATTTACATTTATAATGACCATGCCCAATTTTGCAACATCCCAGCACATAATAATGTTCAGAGGACAAAATGTAAACCAACATGACCTTGTAAACAAAAGCAAAATACGACAAAGCACCATTCACTAATGAGTCTATAGCATATATATGCTAGAATAGCCTTCCCGAGTGTATTTTGGTTGGCTCATAAATGAAACCCATTGATTAGAGGTCCCGAATATATTATATAACATTGCAGTAAACTTCCATGTTGGTGCAAGTGACTCGCGAGGTGCAATGAAAGCAGAAATTGAAAAAAATGAACGTTCAACTGTACCTGAACTCGTGCCGCTTAAATATGTAAAACCGTAGATTAAAAACGTCAACCGATTCAATATAAACAAACCATCTACACGACACGTTTGTTTGGGTGTCAGCGAAATGCGGTAAAGCGCCAAAACAACACGTGGTGCGAGATCCGATACTGAGTGTTTAACTCTAGCTTTGCCACTCTCCGCCACAGCGCTAGATTGGGGGTTATAACGTAGAATTAACACGTTATGACAGTAAACAATGTAATTGCGATATTTTATCGCATACTTTCTATATCAATTACATCGATCTAGTCTATTTATTTTTAAATGTTTTTAAACTTACTTACCTGAATGAAACATGTTGTCTAAATGTCGTCTCACATTCCACCTTTACTTTAAAACGGGTATTATCTGGCAATCTCTAGCAAGTTTCAGCTTTCTGTAAAACTATTAGTAGCTGATAATTAGCATTTTTGAGTCGTATGTATTAACAGGCAAATGCACATTTATACAAAGCCAGACCAATTCCTTATTCGATATCAATTCCTTATTTTAAAATGACAATTTCTATTTTAACACTGTTTAACACAAAGTGCCATAGAAACACAGTTTAATTTGTTTCATTCTTTCTGAAATTATTACATTAGTATTCCACCTGACATGAAAACATTAACGTTGGTATTGACATATTTACATATCCAACTTTTACTTTACACTAACAATTTTCCTGCAAGTGAGATACATGGTTTCCAATAGAAAATAACCTACTAGAGTGGAAAGACTAGAGTATAAAATATCTATGTTTACTTTAAGCGGTGTCTGACGTCACGTCGGCGTCCATGTACGTACATGAGTAGGAGGAGTCGCGCAGGAAGCGGAATATTTGTAAATAAACATTTTGACATTTTGGCGGTTTACGCTTTTACGGTGTTTTATTATTATTATTATTATTATTATTATTATTATTATTATTATTATTATTTATTTATTTATCTCGTTCTATCCAATTAATTCAGTAATATATAGGGTACGTGTATAAAAATTAAAGTATAGGCTATGTAAATATTAAATAAAACAAAAAAAGTAAAATATTGGTATGATATTGTATAGTTTTCAGTTGAAATCTGCTGTTTTACTCATCTTACAATGATTTTACAGTGAAAAGTAAAAACTAAAAAAAATCAATGTTTCATAGCATAAAAACAAAATGAAACTTTAGACGTTATCATAATAAAATTACCACACAGGACTCTATATATTTGTAGCCTATAGGCGGCGCCAGATGACAGTATGAGAAACATTAGAGATGCCGTGCAATTCATACACAAACTGCTGGAGATTGATGCTTATTGACACTTTAAGATTAAAGGTTACGTGAAACGTGTGCTGAGTCATAAAAACATGTTTTCGTCTTTGGATACAGGTTTCTTCTATTCAAATTATGAACCGCAACACTTTAGATGAGAACATGATGAAATGGGATAGGCAGTGCAAAGACCAAACACTGCAAAGCTGGTTAGTTTTGCCAGGTACCTCATTATAAATGATATGTGGTTGTGAAACTCGACATCCGTTCACATAGTCCTCTTCCCTCCAGCCCAGAAATTAATAATCAAATAATGATTAGCATCTGAAAATGAGTCATCCATCATTATGACTGAATATATCACCAGTGCTTTCATCCAAAAGTGTATGGTCCAGATTAATTATTCAGAGACTATTCTGTAATTCATCCAGTCCTTTATATAACATTTCAGTCAATAGCGGAGATGTGTCTCTCCTGGCGACAGCTGGGTTTAGGTTTGATTATTATTTATCTAATTATAGCGCACTGTCCCTGGTTTAGCCCGTACCAGCTCCTCAGTAAGGTGTGTCACAGAGGACTTACATAAGCTTTGGAGGTAATTATGCCAGAACAAACTGCATTTGTGTTTGCTGAGCTCCATCGCTCTGAATGAGGCTCACATGTAGAGCTGTCAGCATTATGTAACATCACATCAAGTGCATCTTTTGGGCAGATATTTAAAAAGTGTGGTTTCAGTGTGATGTTGTGTGATGCTTTAAATGCACTCAATCTTTGGTTTGTGCTTTGCATACAGAAATGGCAGTCATGTTCACGTGACACCTGCTGATGTGGACGCAGTATGCAAAGTTTTCATTTAACAAAGCTATTATACTTTTTTTTTTTTACAAAGGCTACAGATACTGATTGTTTTATGATATGCAGAGATGATTTTAATTATTCTTTTATGTCTAATTTCTGACGCAATAGAAAATAATCTTTATACTACAACAACAGAAACCATAAGATGCATTATTTTATTATTATATTTATTATTTATTTTAAATAAATAACATAATGCATCTTCTGGTTTCTGTTATGCATTTATTTATACAACAACAGAAAACATAAAATTGCATAATTTTATTATTATTATAATTTTCATCATCATCAAATAAAATATAATTCATGTTTTCTATTATGTATTTCTATTTTTATTTATTTACAAATCTATGCAATGATGGAAACAAAATGGATTATATTTATTTATACTACTATTATGCATCTTATGTTTTCTATTGTTGTATAAATACATAAAAATAACATGTTTTTTTTTTTCATTTTTTATTTATGATTATAACCTATAGGTAACACTTTACAATAAAGTCGCATTTGTTAACATTAGTTCATGCATTAACTAATTTTAAGGTGTCAGTGTTGCAGTGTAATAACAATTAACTGCACTATAATAATAATACAAAAAATATGGTTGCACTTTATTTTACAGTATGTGCACTTACATGTACTTACAGTATAATTACCCAAGAAAGTACTGGGTAATAAAAGGTAAGTACATGGGTTAAGGTTATGTTTAGGGGTTAGTAGTTATTACCCAGTTATTACAATTACTATCATAAGTACATAGTAAGTACATGGGGAACAGGCCTGTAAAATAAAGAGCAACCAAAAAAATCATTATTTGTTATCAACTTCTTTTCTTTTGTCAAATCAGCTAAGAAAATTAATGTGGTTCAGATTACATAAAATTTTGAGTTTCTATTTATTAAACCAATCTCCTTCATTGTATTAACTCAAAATTTTTAATTTCAATGAACTCAACATTTTAAGGCAAATAAGTAACTTACTTATGTATACTTACTAGGGTTAAGATTGCAATGTAAAAAAAAATCATGATTTGTTATCATGACATTTTTTATTTTGTCAAATAAACTTAGATAATTAATGTAGTTCAGATAACATAATATTTTGAGTTTCTGTTAACCAGGTAACTTACTATTTTAAGTTAAACAGTGTAGGGTTTGGTCTAGGGTTAGTCACATAATTATGCATAATTTATAGTTATTACTAGCATGTAACATGTGGAACAAGGACACTGTAAAACAAAGTGTTATCTTTTTACAGCATTTATTAAGCTTTGTTAATGTTAGTTAAATAAAATGTTCATGTTATTGTCAGTGCATAATCGTCACCTTGCAATTATAAGGTTCTATCAGACATTTTTGTCAAAACTGATTGATTTGTTTACATATTCTTTGACAACTTATTTACATTATGTGATGTTTTTTTTAGAAAACAAAAAGGTTATGGAATGCAAAAAACTTTGAAGCTCAATATCTCAAAACAGCTCAGAATGCAGAACCTTATAATTCCAAGGTGGCGTAATGTTAACAGATGCAACTTTTGAAATGTTTTAGTAAATGCTGATGTTAACATGAACTAATATAAATAAATGCTGTAGAAATAGTTCATTGTTAGTTCTTGTTAACTAATGTAGTTAATGTTAACAAATTAAATCTTATTGTATTGTATGTTACCCATTATATTAATAAAAAGAATAAGAATTATAGTAGCAGTATTTATGCAATGACATTTATGCAAAGCTGTTTTGCATCTAAATGTTTGTATGTTTAATTTAATTGTAACTGTTAAGCTTAAAAAATGTCATGCATTTCATGAAAAATAACAGACTCTAAAGCACTATTAATTTCATGTATAAACTTTTTTAAAGAGGAAAAAAAAATGACTGAGTGCACCTTTAAGTTATACAGTTATGCCAAGGAACCCCCATTTATTTTTTTGGGAAATGGTGTGTAATGTATACAAGTTACTATAATGACAACTATTTTGCATTTATTCGCATGGAAGCAAATAGACGGGTGTCTCACTGGCATGACAGAACGAAGACCATCTAATATCCACTTTTACAGGCCTGTGAGCTCAGAATCCACCCACAACATCCTCTCAGTAAAAGCCACAATTTACCAGGAAAACAAATGCAGTTGGAGGGCGTAGTCGACTGTGCGCCTGTGCAAGACGAGAGTCCTCTGCCTGGAATGAGCCCTAATTTGATTATGAAGGCGGGTGAAATGAGAGAGAGAGTGTGTTGTGCTGAAAGAATAATCTCCATTTTAACCAAACAAACACTGTACAATAGATATCACTAAATCATTGTAATACACCAGTATTATTTTGCCCTCCTTTTTGAGGTATTATTGAGCAGTGCCTGGTCACCTGTGTTATTACAGACAAAAGTGAGCTTACATAGACCACACTTCACCATTGTGGTTATGATAGGGGAGGTCTGGAAATTAGAGGATTGAGCAATTAAGTGAAAACACATGCACTATGGTTGTTTGTTTTTTAGTGTAAGCACACCCTGCTCATGTATTTAGCATAAACAGCTACAAGAAGCAGATCACTGTTTAAACAAAGAGCTGCAAGTGTATACGCTACTGTGTGTTCATGTTGAGCGAATGAGATTTGACTTGAGGAACAAAGTTAAGTATCTTCAAGGCTGCATACTGGTCTTTAAACCAGTTTTAAGGTGAAGTGCTGTTTAGTATACACTGCACTGATTGAACATTGCTCTCTGCCTAATGAATGTCATGTATGAAATGCAGATTTGGTGAAACATCTAGCATGTGATCCTGCGCCAGCAAACCTAGAGCACACACCATTCATAAGTCAGATGTTAAACTTGTAGACAAGAGGCTCTTTGTCACTCTGTCTCTTATCTAATCATTTTGTTATGTACATATGAACAAACAGTACCATCCCTTCCTGAAGAGTAGACAGCATGACAAAGGCAGTCTCAAGAAACATTATTTCACAACCCCTCAAAGATACTTCATAATACACACGCATTTGAATCATTACAAAATTTTGCTCTGAAAACTCCCTATATTATGTGTTAAGACTTGTTTTGTCGTTTAAGGCACATATTGCAGTATTAGTTCGCTTCAGTTATATAGCCTAAATAATATTATTACATGACTTTGTGAAATACATTCTGATTGGTAAATTGCTGCATTCTGTGGTGGGCTGTCAACCCATGTCCACCGTTCATCCGGTTAAATGAAAATGGCGCTACTTTCATGTCCAGGCGCAGATTAACCCACAGGCTAGTCTAGGCTGCAGCCCTACGTGTGCAGGGGCCCCGGATTGGCCAGACTATTTTTTTTATTATTTTAAATTGACTTCAGTGCGAACAAAAAGGTGATTGGATAGATGTGACATTTGGGTCAAATCTGTCCAATCAGCTGCTGATCAAATCATGTCAATAATTTTCATCTATGTCACTGCTATTGCTAGATGGCATTGAGGCAAATGTCCGAAAGAAATTATGATAGTGGTTAAAAGAAGGTTAAAAGAACAACGTGAACAAGATATACTGAAAAAAATCCCAAATTGGCTTGATATTTCAAAGCATTGGATACAAGTCACGCAGTTCGTGAGGGAGAGATCGTTAACGGAAGGAAATCCAAACATTCACCTATCATTCATCGACCTCAAATACAGCTTATCACTTGAAACATGTAAGTAGTAGCAACTTCACAAGTCCGAGTTAGCTTAGTCCATGCAAGCTCATTGGCTACTAATACAGCAGGAATCAATCATCTGTCCTGTAGATATAATGATGTGATTACGAACAGTTGAGTTAAGGACCTATTAGCCTGCCCATTTAAAGTTTCATGACAGAACTTTGTATATTTCTTTCATTGCATTGCTTTTATGTCGTTATTTTGGTGGTCGAAAGAATATCAGTTTGATTTGCATTTTTGATCTGTTTTTTGCAGTCAATTTGATTTTTTTTTTCAGCATCAATTGGACATCAGCGTGTGGACATCAATTTGATGTCAATATATATATATAATACTGCTGCTGTACAATATAGCGCACATTAATTACTTGTAGCAGATCTATACAGGTGGAGCTGGGGAAGGTGGAGGGATTCTGAAAGCGTGCTGCACTGCTAAGGCAAATGCTACTCATGTACTTGAAGACTGAGCATGCAAGCTCATTGGCTACTTATACAGCAGGAACCAATCATCTGTGTCCTATAGATATAATGATGTGATTACGAACAGTTGAGTTAAGGACCTATTAGCCTGCCCAGCAGTTTTTCATGACAGAACTTTGTATTTTTCTTTCATTGCATTGCTTTTGTGTCATTATTTTGGTGGTCAAAAGAATATCAGTTTGATTTGCATTTTTGACCTGTTTTTTGACGTCAATTTGATATATTTTTTTTTACATCAATTGACCCTTCGCAAAGACCCACCCCCCTTAGTTACTGCTGCTTTGTCCGACAAGCTATGCTTCTGTCACGCCACACACAGTGAAAAATATATCATGGAGCGAAGGGGATACTGACAACACGTCGACAGACAAAAAATTTGATGTAAAAATATATATCCATATATTACTAAAAACTGTATTGGCCAGCCCTAGTGTGCATCCAAACAAAAGAAAATGTCTCCCTGATGTCAACAATGCTTTTCTCATGCATTATTCATTTCTCATTATTTTGTTGTCTACAACATGTATATATGTCGTCATTCATTAGCTGTATATTTGATGACTAGGCCTAGTCTATTCTTTAGGCTGCTATTTAATTTTCACTGACAGCCCAAATTCAGCCTTGTTTTAGCCTAGACCAATATTCACTGTCTATTAGACATACATAAATATGCAGTCGTTCAATAGCGGTCTAATTGATGACTCGTCTACTCTTGGGTTATGGTTAGATGTCTATTAGATTTTCACTGACTGCCCCAATTTTGCCTCGTTTTAGCCTAGACCTCAGGGTTGTGTTTTGACGGCTATTAGACATCTTTTAGACATAAAATTGCTTGCTGGGCTAGTTCAGTTGTCAGGGACTGATCAGGGAATCAGCCACATTCATTTATATGATACTCACATGTTCAAATGAACCACACTAACCGAGCAATCACACCAGGGTTCGTTTTTATCAAACCAAACATGCCAAGTGTGAAAGCAAATACTCTGTTATTTTGGTCATACAGATAAGAGTAATACAAAGTGTAAAGGGTCTACTTTTATTTAAACTCACAATAACAGAAAACATTGTGCTTTTGTAAAATGAGTTCTGTGAACTTAAGCACGTAACAAACATGAACCGTACTTCCCTCACAGACACAAGAAATATATCTATAGAAAGCTTGAAATGTCTACTTTTAATTGAACCAATTAAAATGGAAAATACATATTCTCAGATTATGTAATCCGTATGAAACATTCATATAGGCGCATCCACTACCGCGGATATGACGAATCAGCATCGTAGTCTTCATCTTTGAAGCCGAAAACAAAAAACATTATCAATAAATTATTAAAATGTTTAGAAAGTCTTCTTGCTGTTTTTTCACTACACATTCATAATCATTACGCTTGCCGGTGCGCGCTGTGGCAAGTTTTATGCGTGCGCTTGAGCGCTGATTAGGCCATGTATTAAATATTGGTTTATTATATATGATTATGATTTTCAGTTTCCCATTTTACCTATGTGGTGGTGGTAATTTTCTTACTGTGGTGGTCCACCAGTTGAAGGAATGTAGACGAAAAACTCTAGTATTGGTTGTCTCAATGTGTGTGTATGCCAGTTAACCTTATTTGCATGTGGACCATGTATGGCACTAAATATATTTTTCCAGTTAAGCATAATGATTAAGGGGGGGGCCTCACACAAAGAGCAGCCTAGGGGCCCCTGACCACCTTAATCAGCCCCTGTTCATATCACACAACATTTCATACAAGCAGAACTGCTGCATCTTGCCTCTCATTTATCAATTGTAGTGGAAATTACCTCAGAGAAGTTCAGTATTAATATTACTGTAATATTGTTGCAGTGTTTGTCTTGCTGGGCCAATTGTTTTATACATTATAAAAGACAAGTTTTTCATAACGGAAGCTTTTTGTAACAAGGTTTGCGTTCAGGGAAGAAGGAGGCGGGAACTGGCGAACGTTCAACAATCTTTTATCCAAAAATAATCAAACAACAACAAATGTAAAGTGGCAGCCCATCACGGACGACTGCTGCATATAAACATAAAACACCAACATAAATGTCTCAAGCCTGGCTGGTCCTCTCTCGTCACTTATCTTTCCGGAGCTCCTCCGTTGGACTCGGGACCGGTATGGCGCTTGGGTGATGCTCATTAACGGTGAACAGCGAAATTAATGAAATGAAATGAGTTTGTTTCACTCAAATAATAATGAAATTTCATTATACATGGTCAGGTGGTACATGTGGGAGCTCCCACAGAAAACTCCCAGCTTACAAGCTGTGATTACAAGCTTTACAAGGACGTGAACACTTTTTATGAGCCAGAGCCAGTAGTTACAGTAATAACGATATGGCATGAACGCACCTTTAATTTTGAAATTAAGTGTTATTTTTGCACAAGATTAACAAAGGAAAACATAAGTTAGTGTTTAATGTTGTGTTATGTTGGGAGGCAAAGCGTACAGGTGGTTCTGTTATGTATCTTTTTGTAGGGTTACCATTGTGGTGAAGAGTAGAACCTATGGTTGAGGATGGGCTGCAAAACTTTTAAGGCCATACTGTATGTTGATTGATTATATACATGCAAGTATATAATGACAGTCTCTTTAAGAGTTATAATAGCATATGTTATTTGCTATCCAAGATCTGAATGTGATGTTTATGTAAATGAACTGTATGTAATTAAAATTATGATGAGTTGTGCAAGGGGGGGATGCCGGTGACGTGATTGTTAATGGGAGACACTTGTGCATCACAATGGCCTTGCTCTGCTTCCACTGCTCTCGGCCCCGCCCCACTTGCCACAAAAATTCTAAGTTAAGTTTGTTCTACTAACTTAAAAAATGAGTTTGTTTACTTAAATATTTTGAGAATTCTGAACTTTTTTTACAGTGCACTCGTGCCACCAATCTTGCTCCATTCCCATGGCTCTCGGCCCTGCATTGCTTGCCACACATACATATAGGTTATATGCAACTATATAAACAGCTGTTCAAATTTTGAGTTGTTAATATTTTCTTTTATAATTTTGAAAGAAAATTATTACAAATTAAAATAACTGTTTTGTTTTTATATTTTAAAATGTGATTTCTTCCTGTGATGACAAAGGACCATTAATCCAGTCTTCAGTGTCACATGATCCTTCAGAAATCATTCTAATATGCTGATTTTCTGCTTTTATTATTATTATTATCAATGTTGAAAACAGTTGTGCTGCTTAATATTTTTCTGGAAACCATGATACATTTTTTTTTTCTTTGATAAATAGAAAGTTCAAAAGAACAGCATTTATTGCATTATTAATACATTATAAATCAATTACTGTAACTGTTGATCAATTTCATGCATCTTTGCTGAATAAAAGTATTAATTTCTTTTTTAAAAATTGTACTACTGCATAAATATTTATATTCTATCACCATAATAGTTTTCTTTATTGTTTTCATGCTGGATAAATACTGCTCTCTTAAATGAATCGGTGTAGTTTTTTTGTAGCTAAATAGTACAAATGATGTTATTACAGTTTAGCACTTAAGTTACACCTTATAACACCACATGCATTCCCTTGGAATCAAACTCAGGACCATTACCATTTGAGCTACATGACTGCCATTAGTTTCAACGACGAAACCATAAAGATTACTGGAGTAAAACATTTCTCCATATATTGATTGACCATAAAGAATACATTTTCCACATAAATTAATCAGAAATTCTGGGCTAATTTTGTGTTCTAATCTGCTTTGCTGCTAACACACGCACATACACGGCCATGTTATGAGGAGGGAAGCACTGCTGATTCACCACCTGTCGCCCAGGTACCGTCCAAGAGACTGTGTCCTCACCCGTGGAGTCAAAACAGCGAGGGAAAACGACCTACAAATCTCTGATGCACATTGTTGCATGATTTAAATACATAATACAAAAAACTAGCATTGTAGAACGATTTTTTGGTCAAAAAACAGACAATGGAGCTGGCAATAACCCTATTTTTAAACTATCTCAAATGAATTCAAATATGTATTGGAAATCAATTCATTGCTTCCAGTATTTAAAGCAATGTTTATTGCTGTTGCTATTTTTATCATCACACAGATGTGTACCAGAAGGAATGGATTTAGTTGCATTGGACAATTCCATGTAAACAAATGGTTAAAAGCCTAAAAAAAAAACACATTTAGTTTCAAATCCCATAACGTGCAAATGCATCTGAGATGTTGGCTTGTGTGTTTCAAACAAACTACAAAAAGGATCAAGCATGTCATGGTGGAGGTTGCAGGCCGCCCTTTTGTCAAGTGTTAATCCTCCAGTCGCCCATACGCAGATGTCACAGTCACACGGGACTGACAGATTGCTGTGGAGAACCATAGGAAGGGTGAGGATGTCTACAGCCAATCAGATGCTGTATGGGTGGAGGACGTGGAGGCAGACTGAGGCTTGCTGTACTCTGAGAAATGTGTCAAATGACATTAAGGTATTCAGTTGGAAATAAAATAACATATGTTTTTAAACAAGGTCATATTATGACCATATTCATTTACATGGCAAAAACAACAACAACAGACCAACTAACATTCTACTCTGTTTCAAGCAACTTTCTATTCTGCTTCATGCATATAAAGTTCCACAACTACACATCTTGTGTACTGTGGAGATGTGTTCAAATCCTCCCATGGTATTACCATGCATATTGAACGCATTTATCATATATTTGCACAAACCACAAATGCCTTTTGGAAGCTAGTTTCATACAGATTTGACAGAAGCATTTATTCAGTGCAGTTAGGTGCCAATTCGCCTGTGGTGTTCTCGCGAATGGCCACTTTGCCAATAACAATCCCATATATGACCACATAAAAGTGAGCAATTCAGCTCCCACCTTCTTTAATAACTGGGTATCTGACAAATACCATGTCCCAATTTTTTTTTTTTTTTTTTCAATATTTTCCAAGTTAGTATTTTACATTTTATATATATATATATATATATAAATAAAATAAATATTTGTATTATTATATATATTATTTATATAATATTATATAAATATATAATTAATAGAAATATTTAATTATATATATAAACAATGATGATGATGATAATCATAATAAGAATAGTACTAATAATATTAATACATTTTGAAAGACAATAGTTATTAAAAATAACTTAAATGCTATAATGTAATTTCTTCTAGAAAGAAACTTAATGCTTTTTATTGAAATAGTTAATATAAATATTACAAATAAAAGTAATAATACATTAATAAAGTATAAAACCATTAATATTTATTATTAATAATTAATAAACAATAGCTTTTAAATGATTTTATACTAAATATTCAATAATAGCCATAACAAATTATGACAGTTACAGTAATTATAAATAATAAAAAATATGATATTTATTGTTAAAATATATAATATAAATATTTAGTAATGACAATATTGTTTTAAATAGTTAATTTATATAATTTAATAAATAATTTGCTTTTTAAATTAAGTTTTCAATTAAGTACAGCATGTTATATTGAAAGACTCCACTGTCCTTGCTTAAATTTTTATGTCAACTACCCATGGCGTTGTCTTTTAAACCCTGTATACTATATGCTGGCAAATATAACTTGTCAGTGCAGCAACAAAAATCATCAAGAAAGAGGAACTCTAGCATCTCATACAAGTTTCCTGTTGTGATGAAAAGATTTACACTGACAATACTAGAATGGCAACCTTCGCTTTGCACATATTAAGTATGTTCTGCCCAAAGAAACATAAAGCTTTTTAGTTGTCTAAGGTTTTCCCATATTGCACTCTGATCTGAATACATACATCACAGCTTTTTTAAAGCTGACCCAATCTCTCAGCTCAAGTACAGTATCAAGCCTGAAAGAGAGAGAGTTTGTGTGAGGGCCTAAAAAAAGACACAGGATCATTTCCATAATCCCTGACTGTGGCACGCTTCATCCTGGTGCCTCTCTCTCTCTTTCTCCCCACCACTTTCCACATCTAAGGCGCAGAGCTCTCCAGCTGGGCTGTGCGTTGCAGGCATGGCATTAGCATGTCAAAACCGCTCTCTGGTCTGGGGTAAAGGAGGAGGGAGAGTCAATGGAGATCGACAAAGCACTGACAGAAACAGCTGATCCACAAAAGGTGCCTGTTTAACGGATCTTCCTGCCCCGAGCCCAGCTGCTCCCCAAAACTGCAGCGTCACAATGCGGCCCTGATGCTCCACCCATAAGAAAAGAATCAACAAACCTCCAGCAGACAAAGGATATTCCTATATCAAACCACTCCTCCAATGTGGCTGTTTTCGCAGTGCACCTGCACATGGAACAAACAAAAGACCTGCTCTTGAGTCTGTCAGAGGCACAGGGGGTTTAAATACAAAGTACTACATGTCACAAACAAAATGTTTAAGTTGTTCTACTGCAAAATCTACCTAAACATAATTTTCTTTATGTTTTCCAGAAACGCCAATTCCATACAAACAACCACAGCTGTGATCTTCTCATATACGCACTTAAGGAAGTATCAAGGCCAGGCTTCAAGACGGAAGAAAATAGAAACATACAATATGACAGAAAGAAAAATATATTGCATAAACAGGAAAAGGGGTGTCAATCAAGTTAAAAGTAAGAAAGCCTATGAGAGACGAACAAAAAAAGTGTTAAAAAATGTTAGTGTGAGCCCTATCAATATGGAGCCTGTCAAAAAAGCAAATTAGATTTTTATACTTCATAAAAAAGTTGTATTATTCACCGCTATAATGCAAAGGTGTTCTGGGTGGTTTCAAGGTGTTGCTAGAGTGTTTTGGGTGGTTGCTAAGAGGTTGCTAGAGAGATTTGAGTAGATGCCAGAGCACAATAGCAATACCCATACAGCAAAAAATATATTTTTCATGGCCAAAATATATTTCAAATATATGTGTGAACCAAGGAGACATGAAGGTGGGAAGATCTAGGACAGAACCAGAGCAGAGACAGGAGGAGCAGGAGGATGACCCGGAGCACAGACATGAAGGTCCATGGTGGAGCCGATGGAGGGAGGAACCATGGTGGAGCCTTGGAGAGGCCGGGAGGAACCAGGAAAATGACTGACTGCGGTGGAGACGGTGGAGGTGGACACCAATGTGGAGCCGAAGAGCCAAGGTGATGTCTAAGGCCTGGTGAGCCACGGCGGAGCTGCAGGCGGGAGTGACCGAGGTGGAGGTGTGGGAGTGACGACAAAGGTGGAACCGGAGGGAAGGAGGAGCCCGCCGGAGCTGAGGGTCAAAGCACAGCTGCTGACTCAGAAGTCTGAGGCGAAGCCAGAGCGACAATGATCCAAGGTGGAGCCAGAGGGACGACAGTCCATGGTGAGGCAGAGGGAGCATTTAGCCAAGGTAGAGCTGATGGGTAGGAGGACTGAGGTGGAGTCTGGGGCTTGGAGGCTTGTGGTGGAGCTGAGGGATCCACGGCCAAGGGGATGCTGACCATCCTAGGTGGATCCATGCAACAGATTGAGACAGCAGAGATGAGGCAGAGGAACTGGATGGCTTAGGCAGTGGAGGAGGGAGGCTGGGCAAGACCATCCACAATGAAGGAGACTTTGTGCTAGATGATGAAGACTTGGGGCTGTGCTTAACTAGCGATGACTTGGAGTTAGGCGTGTGGGCAATCCATCCCCATGAATATGCCCTCGACGACGGGCACTGTTGCCGGCTCACATACCTGTGCAGACTCCATGTTGGGCTCAGGCTCCTGGATGAAAACAGCCTCTGGTGATTGCTCTGGCTCAATCTTCGCGGTGGGCTCAGGCTCCGAGTCAGTGGTGGTCTCTGTCTTTTCCAAGGGCATGGCTGATGACTGGCTGGTCCAGCACCCACTCCATATGCTCAGCGAAGCTCCCTCAAAGACCTTGCACTGGCAGGCATGCCTTCAACCGCTTGTTGAAGGCTTTTGTTGTAGAATACGCAAAGCGAGAAGTCAGGGTTGTGGGTAGTCAGGACAGCGGGGATATCCATTATTAAATTCACTGATCGAAATCCTTTCTTCTGTGTCTCTCGTTGTGTCACGGGTTGCTTGTAGTTGAATTCACAAAGATATGCATGATGAACAAGAAATATCTAATAAACACAAAGAATGATAGTCTACAAAAAATCAAAGTAACATTAAAAAAAAGAACAGAGGAGAACTGATGGCTTAAATACACTGAAGTGAGGAAGGTAATCAACAGAACAGGGAACAGGTGTGACTAATTGGAAACCATGACAATAAATTAATGACTAGAAGTAAGGCAAAAGGTGACAATGAAAACTAAACAAAACTAATATATTCCAAACAGCAGCTTAAGTTTATACTTAAATTTGTACTTTCAACTTGAATATATTTGCCAAAATATATTACAAAATGTACTTCACGGGACAAGTAAATATATTTCCAAATAAAACATTTGAAAACAGTTGTTTAGAATTTTTTTTTAGTATTCTTTGATGAATAGAAAGTTCAAAAGAACAGCATTTATTTGAAATAAAATCTTTTGTAACATTATGAATGTCTTTACTGTCACTTTTGATCAATTTAATGCATCCTTGCTGAGCATTAATTTCTTTTCCAAAAATAAATAAATAAATAAATTCTTACTAACCCCAAACTTTTGAATAGTAGTGTATAAAGTTACAAATGATTTCTGTTTATATATATATATATATATATATATATATATATATATATATATATATATATATATATATATATATATATATATATATATATGCTGTTTGTTTGAACTTTCTATTCATAAAAGATTCCCCAAAAAAATTGTACCAAAAAAAAAACTAACACCAAAACACCAAATAAGCATATTAGAATGATTTCTGAAGGATCAAATGGCTGAAGACTAGAGTAATGATGCTGAAAATTCAGCTTTTCCATCAGAGGAATAAATTACACTTTATAATATATTCAAATAGAAAACAGTTATTTTAAATTGTAATAAAATTACAATATTACATTTTTTTTTTTTTTTATTAAAACAAAAAGTAACCTTGGTGAGCATAAGACACTTCTTTTAAAAACATTAAAAAATCTTACTGATCTTGTACGTATGAAAATATATTAAAATATATGCTTTTGTAATCTGTATGTTTAAATAAGATTGTATTGTTGAACTTTTGGTTTAATTAACCAGCTTCTGATTCATCGGGTTATATTCAGGTATTGTTTACAAATTTATAAAAACAAAAACAATACACTTGGCCAATGGTGCAGGTGTTTGAGTGCTGGTGAAGATGATGAAAAACAGACGGAACAGATCATCATCGCTCTGACCATTGACTTCACACAGAGGACATTGTCCTTGGTAATGAGAATTTAATCTTAGATGGAGCCTCAGAGCCCAGCGACACAACACAGCTCTAAAAAGCTCTGGGAAGCTTCTCCAACTTCCCCTGGTTCCATTGTATTAAAAAATGACAGGATACAGAGGGCGGCCTCTGGGTTGCACCCAGTTTGTTTTTCCTAAATTTGCTCTTCGCATCCAAATGGAAGCAAACAACCTCCTACACTGTCATTTCTCAAAACATGTGTCACAAACAATTGACCTTGTACTGGCAGCAGCACGTAAATAAATGCAGGGGCCTAAACAGAATGAAGAATGAAACAAACAGGGAAGGTGGCATCTGAGATCAGCCCCAGATGGAGAGATTGAGCTGCTCTTGAATAAGGATGACATTATATAACTGGATTTGAGCCCAGGAGCAGGAGCCTTGTTTTGAGTGCTTGATGTAGGGGAGCTATATTTGGAGCCTGATCTAAGAGAGACAGACACGGATGACTTAAAATAGCTCAAATACCCCAGTTTGGTCACTCGGTTCCTTTCCACTTTTTCTGCCACACGGATTCTGACCAAACTGACTTGCGCTGTGATAGCTCACCTCCTCTGGTAATGGGGGATATCATATCAGTTTGTTTATGTATAGCCCCAGGGGGTGAGGAACTAAATACAAGATGGCAGATATGAAATCCTTAATTAGCTATTCAAAAATGTCTTATTCTAAACTGATGTATTTGGATACATACTCTTGTCTATAATGTTGAATATATGTCCAGAAGGAAATAATGAAAAATGTAAATATCCAAATTGTTCTTCATGGACAGCAATGAGATTAAATTGAGATATTATTGAAGAAAAATCATATCTTCAGTTCTCACATGTGACAATATGAGAAATATTGTCACATGTGAGAACTGAAGATATGAAATTTTGATTTTTTTTTTTGATTTTTTTTTTTTCATGATTGCGAATTTATTTCACAATTACCTTTTTTATTTTTACTCTGAGGTAGAAATATGTGGAATCAATAAGACATTTATAATGTTATCAAAGAATCCTGAAAAATGTATCATGGTATCCACAAAAATATTAAGCAGCACAACTGTTTTCAACATTGATAATTATGAAAATGTTATTTAAGCACCAAATCAGCATATTAAAATGATTTCTGAAGGATCATGTGTTACTGAAGACTGAAGCAATGATGCTGAAAATTCAACTTTGCCATCACAGGAACAAATAACATTGTAAAATATTGTTGAAAATATTTGCAATGATAATTGCAATAATATTTCACAATATTACTGTTTTAACTGCATTTTTCATCAAAGAAAAACTTTTGAACAGTACATTATACCAAATGTAAATATATGTAAATAGCTTGAACTATAAAAAGAACATCCAAGCAATACATTTTTCCTATGGAATAATTGCAGAAGAATACCTGAATGAATTGTTCATCAAAAAAAAAAAAAAAGAAAGAAAAGAAAAAAGTCCTACCCTCAGAATAAATAAAAAGCAATTCATCACAGTACAAATGTTCACTGTTCATAATCTTTTGGGTTTTTCCATATCGAAATTCAGGCATGGTGTGAATAGGCCTCACTGATGTTCAGTCCCAAACATGAAAAAAAGTCTTTAGTCATGCCACACATTCCTGAGACTGTGGCGCAAACCCTCGTCATCTGCTCAACAACAATGTGTCATTCTGAGGGACCCAGACAGAGAGAGAAGCAGAGAGAGGGAGCCGTTCTCTCTCAATGGAGATGAATGAGACGGGAAACACAATCCCCTGGTGCCGGGTGCCCTTTGCCCCCCAGTGAGGGAAGAAGTAACAGGGGGGCCAGCTGTCTCTTACAATGGATGAGCTCAAAGAACCTCATTCAGACCTGCCTCACCGAGACTGCATCGTTGCATGCGTGCAAATGACAATGCGGGCACACAGAGAGGCCACACTTCTGCTCAGACGTCCCAAAGGAAGTAGAAGACGTGGACGTTCAATCTGGAGACAACTAATACTCGAGCATCACATTCAGAAGCAGCAGCTGCTTGTGAACATTTATGAACTTAGAGGGGGGTCGCACAGTCTTTTTTGGCTCGCTCTCCATGCTGCACTTTCGTTTCTTTCATCCTCCCTTTTAGATATGCTATTTCCTGTGTCTTCCCCTGTCATCCTGTCCAGTGATTAGGCCTACTTGTCGTTTACAGTGCGTGCCTTAGGGACAGATCCCTGTAGTAATTACCCCCAGTCACCTGAGTACACAGTTCCACACTCACCGCAGGAACTCTTAAATCTAATCATGAGGGAGGTGAATCTGTGGCCTGACCAGTAGCAGTTGCTGAAGGTGCCTCCTAAATGGCCCAGCTGTCGATACTAATGTCTATTAACTTTACTGCAAACTGTTGAATAGACAAAAGAATAGAATCATGTTACAGAATATTAGACCAAGTATGCTACATATTGTAGGATAAGTTATTTAAAAGTTTTACTTCTTAAAATGAATATAGTACTTTGACAAATATACTTAAAAAGATTATTTTATTTCATATTTGATGACATGAGATCAAAAAAAAGCTACTGAATGAATGTGAACGAATCAACTAGATGCGCAGTATAATAAATGTATATAAAAAACATCTATCCATCTGGTTTATTATCGTTAACTAAAACTAAAAACATATTTTTTTAAAAATAACATTCACACAGTTTTTATTTTTGAATTAAATGTATTTTTATATTTTCTGTTTTCAATTTAATTTTAGTAAAAGTTTGTTTTGGTAATTTTTTAGTTGAAAGTAAATAAATGAAATATTTAAAAAAAAAATATTTTTTTACTTTAGCTATAGTTGCAAAGGCAACATTTTTTAATTGTCACTTAAAAAGTACTAAATACTAATATAATACTAATAACTAAACATTAAATCAATTAAAATAAAAAGCATATAAACATATTAAACAAAAACTAAAAAATTACTAAAACAAACTTTTACTAAAATTAAATTGAAAACAGAAAATATAAAAATACATTTAATTCAAAAATAAAAACTGTCAATGTATTTCAATAATAAAGAAACTTCATATGAAATATTTTTAATAATGTTTTGCCTTTATTACAATCACTAAGAAATGACAAATACTTAATTTACTTTTAATATCATGACTGTGGTATAAATGTGTAAATATTACAGTTGGCACTGTATCTATTAAAATACATAGCAGACTTCATATTTTAGGGAACAGGTCCCTCACAAGGAAATTGTAATATTTGGATGTCCTCAGAATTAAAATGTTTGAAAACCTCTGATTCAGATCACCAAAATGTCTAATCAAAGATAAACTATGTTTCTGCTAGTGATGGAAGCTGTTTTGCTGTAATGTAATTTGCTGTAATTAATAACTGATGATTTTTACAACGGAACTAAATCAACCCTGAACTGACTCCAGCTAAACAATGACACTATTTTCTTCTAGAGCTGCTCTTCAGCCAAAACAAACTTTGTTGCATAATTTTCTTGTTATCACTGTAAAGCTGCTTTGAAACAATCAGTATTGTAAAAAGAGCTTAAAGGTGACTTGACTTAATGACGTCAACGTGTGTTAGTGTTCAAATGCATTGTGTAGGCCAATTATTAATTTGGATATCCTCACTGGTGCGACCAGTGGTGTATCCTCAGCTTTTGACGTCTGCTGTTTAGCAGTAGTCGGATGCCACATTCTTCATTCTGGGATGGGACGGGGTGTTTTGTGTAAGGCGTCTCTCCGGGGACTGTCTCGCTGATACAATAGGCAGTCAGCCCTGGCTTGTGTCCTGCCTGAAGCCCCTTGGATTTTATTGAGGCACACCAACACCAGCTTGCTGGCACACTCCTCCTCCGGGCTTTATTTTCATCTCTCACCCCTCCTTGTTTCTTTCTTTCTTTCCTCAATGAGGCCCTTCCTGTGTTTACCCAACACGGCACTTCTCAACTATGTCATTATATCTCAATATCATCACCCCTGCCCTCTAAGAGATCTCCTTCAAGCAAAAACCACCACGTCTATCTACCTTTTAAACAACAGTTGTGTATCTAAATGATCGCATCTAAAAACTCTAGTTCTGCTGATATTGCTCTTCTCGTAAAGGCTCTCCAGACCAATGAAATACATAACCTTTGAGAGTCTCTCGCAAATTAAAACTGTTCAGTGTTTATTTTTCCCGATGCTAAATCCAGACGCTAATCATTCCGCTGTGTGCATAATTCATGTGTGCCACGTTTGAATTATGCAGACAGAAGAATGATTACACACTTGCCAAAACTGTTGGCTGGGTTTTGTAGACAAAGGCCAGGACTGACTAAGGAGAGCTGTGAATAATGGGTTTGTGTTTGTCGCTGCTCCATTTATTTCCATCTATCAGGCCGTATTTTGACCTAGATTTGTTCTAATCGAATTGTACTATCTTCTGAAAAAGATTCTTAAAATTATATATGATACATAGCATCACAAATATCAGAGAATGGCTCAATTTAGATTAGTTTTATTGCTTTATAAAAACATTTAAAGGGTTAGTTCACCCAAAAATTAAAATTCTGTCATTAATTACTCACCCTCATGTCGTTCCAAACCCGTAAGACCTTCGTTCATCTTTGGAATGCAAATTAAGATATTTTTGATAAAATCCAATGACTCAGTGAGGCCTCCACTGCCAGCAAGATAATTTACACTTTCAGATGCCCAGAAAGCTACTAAAAACGTATTTAAAACAGTTCATGTGTGACTACAGTAGTTCAACCTTAATGTTATGAAGGGACTAGAATATTTTTGTGTGCCAAAAAAACAAATGAACGACTTTATTCAACAATATCTAGTGATAGGTGATTTCAAAACACTGCTTCATGAAGCTTCAAAGCTTTACAAATCTTTTGTTTCGAATCAATGGTTCGGAGCATGTATCAAACGTGATTTCGGTAAACGAGGCTTCGCTACGTCATAGGGGTTTCGAAATTTCAATGGTTCACCACTGGGGAGCGTGACTTTGGCAGTTTGATACACACTCCGAACCACTGATTTGAAACAAAAGATTCGTAAAGCTTCATGAAGCAGTGTTTTGAAATCGCCCATCATTAGATATTGTTGAATAAAGTCGGATTTTTTTTGGGGGGGGGGGGGGGGGGGGGCGCACAAAAATGATTCTCGCCGCTTCATAACATTAAAGTTGAATCACTTTATTCAAATTAACTGTTTTAAATATGTCTTTATCTGAAAGTGTTAATTATCTTGCTGTCAGTGCAGATCTCACCGAGTCATCAGATTTTATCAAAAATATCTTAATTTGTGTTCCGAGGATGAACGAAGGTCTTATGGGTGTGGAACGACATGAGGGTGAGTAATTAATGACAGAATTTTCATTTTTTGGGTGAATTAACACTTTAAAATCAATTTTTTAAAAATCTAATATTTTGATTATTTATTAAAACAAATTTTCATTTCATGTTTTCATTATTTCATGTTTTGTAAATTTTTTAATTATAAAAAATTACTTTTTTAACCTAAAAAATACAAGTGATTTACTTTCCCAACCAATCCTCACTGGTTTGTCTCCTATCAGGGTCTTCCACATTCAGACATTCAGCAGACTGAACAAGCCTTTTGTTTGAGAGTAAGGGGATACTTTGAGGAAAGAGCCCCCCACAAAGTCCCCCTTTCTGCTGGCTGTTTTTTCTGGTCAGAGGCTGTGTAATGACTAATAGAAAGGACTGACCCTTATTGTTCCAGTGTGGAGGAGGGTAAGTGCCTGACCAGAGTATACTCCACTCCAACTCCAGGTTTTTAATTTCACCTGTTTTCAATATGTACTTTTTAAGAAAGTTTATAATTCTGTTCCTGGAGATCTACCTTCCTGTAACGTTCAGCTCCAACCCTGATAAAACGACTGAAGCATCTAGTTAAGATCTTCTGGAGCACTTGATAAATACAGACAGGTGTGTTGGATCAGTGTTGGAAGTAAACTCTGCAGGTGAATCTCCAGGAACAGGATTGGGCTCCCATGGTTTATAGGCACATGTACATGTATGTTTTTATTTAAAGTGACTTATATTTAAAGTGCATCAGTTCATGCATTTCTTGGGAATCAAATGAAGTTGCTAGTATCATGCATTTCACATTTAGGCATTTTGAAGATGCTTTTATCGAAACCAACTTACAATGTATTCAAGGTTTTATTAAAGGATTAGTTCACTTTCAAATGAAAATTTGCTCAAGCTTTACTCACCCTCAAGCCATCCTAGGTGTATATGTCTTTCTTCTTTCTGATGACCACGATCGAAGATATTTTAATAAATAGTTCTATAATGGCAGTAAACAGGGGTCATGAGTATTAGCTGAAGAAAATGCTTTCATCCATCATAAACGTGTACTCCACATGGCTCTGGGGGGTTAATAAAGGCCTTCTGAATCAAAGCGATGCATTTGTGTAAAAAAAAAAAAATCCATATTTAACAAGTTATGAAGTAAAATATCTAGCTTCAGCCAGACCGCCTTCCGTATTCAATTCAGTTTCAATACTTAATACTTGTCTGTAGCTTAAACACAGCAAAGTGCTAGTAACTTTTAAAAAATGAGTTCAGTATTATGTGCATGTTGTTCACTATTGGGGCAGTCATGGCCTAATGGTTGGAGAGCTGTTAACTCAAAGTTTATACCAGCAGGAAATGACTGAGGCCCTTGAGCAAGGCACCTAACCCCCGATTGCTCCCCCAGCATCACAGCAAAAATGGCTGCCCACTGCTCTGAGTGTGTGTGTGTCCAAGTTTTGCAGTGTGTGTGCGTTCACTACTCACTACTTTGATGGGTTAAGAGGACAAATTCAGAGTATGGGTTACCATAGTTGGCCTTCACACGTCACTTTCACTTTCATGTGCTAGTTGGCTTTCATTGTATAAACACATTTTTCCCAATATCGTCTTTTATGTTCCGTGGAAGATAGAACATCATACAGGTCTGGAGAAACATGAGGGTAAGCAAACGATGACAGAATTTTCAGTTATGTGTGAAATATCCCTTCAAGCAAAGATAATTCTACTTTTCCAATGCTAAAATACTTGGCCTGAACATTTTGAGAAACACAGGCTTCCAGTACATAGTTTCATTAATTGTATGTTTCAAATGCTACAACTCTTTTTTGACTTTTCGAATAGCAAAACGTTTGTTTTTCGTGTATGGATGTGCCCTTTCAATGAGTAAATCTAGTAGAACAACATATCTACTTGAACAAAATAGTAGTGGTGAAAAGAAAAGCTGGACCTATCCATGCAAACTGTTTCTAAATCAGAAGTGAACGTTACAGAGAAGGAGTGTGTGTTCAGTAAACTGTTCATAAATTTCTCACAGCATACAAGATAGAAGGTTTGACCTTTTGAGATACAGTTAGGACAGTTACTCCTTGTCAAAACGCTTTTCCATCTTTGTTCTTCATCGTGCATGAGAAATATCCACTATGGTTCTTAATGGTAATCGAGGACACATTATACATTTCTCCATTTTCCTGTCTTGGCAAATTGCTCCTACTGATTTCAACTCTCACAATCAATAGATCCAATCAATAGTCCCTCACAGACTGTTACTATGACTATCACAATTACTTCAAAGTCTCAGGATTTCCTGTACCAACCATTCAGTTAATTGGCACCTAAAGCGCACACTGCAATACACTCAACCAAGTGATTTTTTTGCATGAAAATAATCTGTGGAAAGCACGATGCACTCTGATTATTTACCGCAGGTCCTAAAAATTGTATGATTTGGAACTGCACAACCTTCTGCCGAACAAAAGCACACTAAGAAAAGTGACGAACACCAGCCCTGGAGGTTGTCAGAAACTATGAATTAACAAACAAGCTGTTTTTTCGAATGAAAACAGATCGCTTCCACTCCCCTTCCTCTAACACACAATGACAGGAAACGATTAACAAGAAGTGCCTTGGAGAGCAGTGTAGGGTGTTGGGTCACTGTCTTGTTTAACAACACAGTACAGTGAACCCATCCTTTCCTTTTTCAGTCACATGATAAGCACGTACACTGCCTGCACTTGGGCACCGCAGGAACCCTTATCAATCTTAGTTAATCTACAGTTGAATGTTTTGAATGATCATAAGCGTACACTGCTTGGGTCAGGAACTTAAAGCTGGATCCAAAATGATGATAAAAAGCTGCTGCAGCTGGATCGCAGCTTAAATGGCCTGAATCCAAATGAGAACCAGTCCAAAAACATTAATCAGTGACATTAAGATTCTTTATTATTATGCATTATTATGTGGCTTGTGTTATTAAAATGGAAAATACAAAGACCATGTTAGGCTCTCACTTTCTGTATGTGTGTCTGTTTACACAAACAAGGATAATGACTTGCCATGCCCTTCTCTAACTAAACAGATTCAAAAGTTATTTGTCAGTGAACTGTGACCACTTTTTGTACCTTATTAAAATAAAAACTAAATGCTATTTCAACACACATGAAAAGTTCTTGTAATGTGACCTTAAAGTAGGGTAGACATGGGTAGTTAGTTGTCATTAGCTAATGCTCTTCATTCAAACTGACAGCACACTAATTACAAGAACAGCCCCGCTGGAGTAACCTGGGGTTAAGCACTTCAGTCAAGGGCACACTTGTAACATGACTGGATTATGATCTAGAAACTCTCCAGGGTCCATTACTGGCTCATGCCTTGGTGGGATTGAACCTGTAACCTCTGTGTAAGCGACCTACATCCGGGTGATAATGCCATTTCCTTTGCTCCTTACAAGACTGTCTTCTATATGTATATATAGACATGGCGTGTTATTCTGCTGGAAGTAGCCATCAGAAGATGGGAATACTGTGGTCATAAAGAGATGGACATGGTCAGCAACAATACTCAGGAAGGCTGTGGCATTTAAACTATTCTCACTTGGTACTAAGGGGACCAAAGCGTGCCAAGAAAATATCCCCCACACCATTACACCACCAGCACCAGCCTGAACCGTTGATACAAGGCAGGATGGATCCATGCTTTCATGTTGTCTGTGCCAATTTCTGACCCTACCATCTGAACACTGCAGCAGAAATTGAGACTCATCAGAATAGTAATACTTTTCCATTATTCAGTTGTCCAATTTTGGTGAGCCTTTGTGAATTGTAGTCTCAGTTTCCTGTTCTTAGCTGTCAGGAGTGGCACCCGGTGTGGTCTTCTGCTGCTGAAGCCCATCTGCTTCAAGCTTTGACGTGTTGTGTGTTTCAGAGATGCCTTTCTGCATACCTCAGTTGTCACGAGAGGTTATTTGAGTCATTGTTGCCTTTCTATCAGCTCAAACCAGCCTGGCCATTCTCCTCTGATAACAAGGCATTTTCTCTCACTGGATGTTTTCTCTTTTCTGCACCATTCTCTGTAAACCCTAGAGATGGTTGTGTGTGAAAATCCCAGTAGGTAGACAGTTTATGAAATACTCAGACCAGCCCGTATGGCACCAACAACAAAGCCACGTTCAAAGTTACTTAAATCACCTTTCTTCCCCAGTCTGATGCGCTATTTGAACTTCAGCAGATCATCTTAACCATGTCTTGAGTTGCTGCCATGTGATTGGCTATCTATATATATATATATATATATATATATATATATATATATATATATATATATATATATATGAGTCAAACCAAAATTTATTCAGACACCTTGAAAATGTCATTAATTAATAAAGTTTATTCACTATAGTTTAAAAAATGATAAAATATGACAAAATCTCGAAGTTAAACTGTGTCAGAAAAAAATTATCTTAATTATGTCAGATAACACTTAAGCAAAACACGGTCAGGTCAAAGTGTCTGAATGATTTTTGTTTCCAAATTTTTATCAATTTTACTGGTAGTCCACTGTATGAAGAATTTTTGGAAATAAATATGTCAGTTTACTTTATTTTGCTATCCTTACTTACGTAAATGAACTACAGTATAGCGTCCTGCACCCATATTACACATTTTAAAGTAGTTCATTTACACAAACAAACAAATTCACTAAAATAAATGCGACAGACTTCCTACTGTGACATATGACAGAGATTTTAGGAAAAATAACTAAAACACAGCATTGTACCTCCATCTAGAGAAGGTAAACAGGGTAACTTCTGCATTACAGACTTGTGGATACCTGAAAGAGACGAATTTAAAAAAAAAATCGCATAAGTAAAAGTTAAATCCACAAACAACTGGAAATTTAGAGAACTTCAACAAAAATCAGAGCACATGCGCTAACAATTGCATTGCAAATGGTGTATTCACCTTGGATACTCATTTTAATGGCTCTGAAGTGTCTCTCTATTGATAGTCATTTTTTTCTTCCTGAATAGGCTTGTTTGCTTGAGCCCTGAATAGGCTTTAATGTGTTGTTCTCTACTGTAGAATCATTGCTAAAAAAAAACAATAGCAACAGCCACAATGATTTACTGTTTTACTCAAAGTGAAAATTAGAAGTGCTGCAGATTATCCTCAGATCGCCTGCATGCTTGAAAGTAAACTCCAATGCTAGTGTCACAATATAAAAGTTGCGTAAACACAGTTCTGCCTCCTGTACAGCTTTTATGTATTCTAGTCAACATCTCATGACCTTCAGTTCATGTCCTCTAGACAAAGGCAGGGTTTATATCAGTCTTCCTCAGCTGACCTTTGTGTTGTTTTCCTGTTTGAGTCCTATGAGTATTTAAGTGGACCAAACAAATGGAGGGGTACACATCACTATTCTTGGATAACAAGAGATAGTCATTGTTTCTCATGACGTTAGCATCTGATTTAGGTAGCTATGGCGGTCTAAATCGAGGAGAGAAACAAACATCTCATTCTGCTCCTCAACCATAATTAGCCTTCATAATAGAGATGAGTCTATTAGTCACAGACATTCAGCAGGATTTTACATAATACAGCCTGCAGGAAGCACGAAACAACAACCACTACGGCGGAATTTTACAACAAATTAGTGTTTAAAATAATAGTTGTACTTTGAGACTGAGGCATTAAACAATTAGATTGGATGTTCTCAGAAAAACAAAACAGAGAGAGTGGACACAGCGGCTATTATGTAAATGCTGTTTGAGCATCTGTGAATGCGTCTGGTCTTTCTCTGGAGCAACTCATAGATAACACCGAAGGAAGGCCAGAAAATAAAGAAATAATGTGTTTGAAAGCAGCAGCAGAGGCCCGAGGTGTCGCCTGACTCCTTCATGATGTCTCAAATGCACAGCACGTGTGGGTGAAATGATAACCCCCGGTCTAAGTGAATTACGAAAACAAAGAGACGCATGTCCGCTGCCATGTTTGCTTGCTCCCTCTCTTCCTGGTGGACGTCTGTTTTGGTGTTTTAATTGAATTTGTTTCTTGCTTGCGTCCAATGTGACGGAGAAGAAAAAGATGAAATGGTGATCTAATATTCTTGCTAGTTATGTTGGCAATGATACGGTTGCGTGTTACGCTGTAAATCAACCAGACATTCAGGACCAATTGATATTAGCCTGCACAATCACATACTTCACATGCAATTTCTTCATCTAAGTGATTGTAGATGGGGAGCGTAAAAACTAGGAGGAAGAGGAGGATGTAAAACTTGTAAAAGCCATGTATTTTCTCACAATATGAATGAAAATGAGCCCAAAACAGGGCAATTTTGAAATCTGTAGAAATTTGGCATTCAGTATAGATGACCTGAAAAATCGAAAAGCATCATGGCAGGTTTTGGGTTGGTAACATTTGAAAAATGTTGAAACTGAAATAATTCTCTTACATTCACCAAAGCTGCATTTTAAAAAACACAGTAAAAATGGTAATATTGTGAAATATTATCACTATTTAAAATAGAGGTTTTCTTTCTTAATATATTTTAAAAAGTAATTTATTCCTGTTTAAAGCTGTTTTTTTAAGCTGTCTTCAGTGTCACATGATCCTTCAGAAATCAATATCCTGATTTGGTGCTAAAGAAACATTTCTAATTATTATCAATGTTGAAAATACTTGTGCTTCTTCATATTTTTGTGGAAACTTATGGAATACATTTTTGTTTTCAGGATGCTTTGATAGAAAGTTCAAAAAGAACATAATTTATTTAAAATTAGAAATCTTCTGTAATATAATAAACGTTTTTACTGTCACTTTAGATCAATTTAATGTCCTCATTGAAAGAATTTTATTAACATTAAAACATTATTACTGTAATTTTAGTTTATTACTGTAAAATGTATCATTATTAATGGGTCTGATATCAGTCATTATCAAGCTAAAATGTTGACAGGAAGTGGGCAAATATTCAGATTAGTCCATGATCAAACTGTCATGGTGGTTAAAGATGGAAGGAGAGAGATTTCAGCTCTATGGAACCACATTTATGGCAAAGTCTACGTCATTTTGTCCACTGAGGAAATGTGTCTGAGAAAGTCATGAAATGTGTCTGAGAAAGGGATGAAGAAGAGAGGACAAGATGTTTAGTATCAAAAAGCAATACTACCCTGGCCATTAAAGAAATAGTTCAACTAAAAAGAAAAATATTTACTTGTTTTAAGCCTGTATGATGCATGTGGAAAACAAAAGTCATTTACAGCATACAGATTTGGAGTTATATAAAAGTGAATAAATGATGACAGAAGAACATTCCTAAGAACATTTGTGAATCAAACTGCCTCTTCATAATGAATTCAGCAGGTGGATTCAAAAATGCATGGTGCATATGTCTCCATAGAAAAGAAACCTGAGGTTCAGCGATGACACAGCTAGTCTCTTCTCTCCCAGTCCAGTTGTTTCAAGTGTAAACAGGAAGCGTGTGGCACTTTGTGCAATAGGGGGGAAGGGCAGGCCAGAAAAACAGAGAAAGCCAGAGTGCAGTCTTTCACGGCTGGCTGAACAGCAAATGAAGTGTCCAACTAAAACGCAATAAAAAAATGTGGTTTCACTTTTGTACAAGAAGTCAATTGAGCTGTGAAGAAAACAGTATCATACAAAGCGTATATCTTTAGACCATAAGCAGCTATAACTGGATGATATTAATATTTGTTTGATTTGTGGTGTTTAAAATAACATGAATATCACAGCTCTCAGTGGGTTAATGCTACTGTTTTCTTGACGCAAGACAGCTTTGGGGTGTGACAGATAGAGAGAGGAGGAAGGCCTGACAAAAGATAACATGAGAGAGGAGAGGAGGGGGTGCAGGGAAGAAAAGGGCAGAATAAGAGAGAAAAGTAAGTGGTATGCAGGGAGTGCAACTTGAGCAGAGTTGGGGGTGGGTGGGAGTTTGGTAGCAGATGAGCAGAAGGAGCTTCTTTTGTTGGGGGAAAACGCTGACTGACAACAGGCTGCTGCCTACGTCTCACTGACTCGTTTGTTTATGCGTTTATTGATCGTAAAACTCGTTAAGACTCCAGATGAGCGTGAGTTGGACACCTATTCCTCTATTAGCACTGGGGAAACTGTGGTCAAGGTATTCTGAAAATTAGGTATACTAGTGATAACATCACTATTATTATTGCTCATACTTTGGATTAACGATCTGAAAAAACTCTCAAGGTCTACTGTCAGTAAGCAATGCTCACACAGAAGTCACTTTTTGTTGGTCAAAGCAGTGATTTTCGCTTGACCAACTTGAACATGAGTAAAATCTGCGTGGGGATATTTTTCGACCTCATGCAAAACTCCGATCGTGTGGCTTCATTTTGGTATGACTGGTGACGTTTTTAAGTCAAAATGAAACTGCAATAGCAGTAGATATTTTCTTACGTATTCTTACGTATCACACACTTCTTCCTTAGTGCAACAGATTATCAAAAAATAAAAATGTAGGTCAAGGACTTAAGCTGCGTTCACAATGCCAGTAAAGTTTGTCGCTGCATGTCACCAGTGGCTGGCAGTGGCGTCGCTACGCTCGGAGGTCAGCATGGCGAGTACCACCGTACGTATACAGAAACAAATCATAAATTATAGGAAAGTTGTTGACCGATAAATTAAAACTTAATTTATATACTTAACTTATAAACTTCTCCATCTTGCCATGACACTCCAGTGCAGGATGTAGTGACGAATCACTTCAATATTTGTCACTACCGTAAGTCGCTCGTAAGTCACTGTCGCTCGTATCGTCAGAAATTGCCAGCTCTCTATTGAACTGAATACGATCATGTCGCTTTATCGCTCTGTGTGAACAGGGCTTTGGTTCTATAAATCGTTTCTTTATTGGATTTTGAGATGTGGCCATTGCACTGGAGTTTTTATTAAAAATAACCAAGTCAAAGATTTTTTTTTTTTAATTTTAAAGCCTGGGATATGTTTTGCTTTTCTGTCTGTTGTAGTCATGAATAATTTAACCCACCTGTTGAGCATATTATTACAACTATTAGGGTCAGATTTACTAAGAGTAAAAAACTACTGTCAGGATTTACTAAAGACACTCAGTGAAAATTATCGCTGAAAAGGCGTGGACATGGTTATTTTTGCGGCTGACTTATGCATTTCAGAGGCAAAATTTATGGGAAGAGAGTATTTAAAGGTGCAATATGTAATATTTAGCAGTAAAATATCCAAAAACCACTAGGCCAGTGTTATATATTTTGTTCAATTGAGTACTTACAATATCCCAAATGTTTCCAACTATTTGTAAATCGTGAGAAAATTGCAATTTTAACCAAGGATCCAGGACGTGTGAGGAGTCGCCTGTCAATTGCGTAATTACCCTTGGTTTCCGGTTTTATTTTGTAGAAACCATGGAAACACCAAAGACGCTTTAATATATTACACGTTTATGTAGACAAGGGAACAACTGTTTTGATATATTTATAGACAGAATTTATAGCTTTTTATAGCTTACTGCAGTGTGTCTCAAACAAGTGTCTCACAGCAGCCGCCGAACGAACGCACGGAGTAACGTTATAAAATCATTTTCAACACACTCAAATGTATCAAATATGATAAACAGAGCTGCGTTACCTCATACTCATGACCGGAATAGCGGAAGCGGAGCCGGCAACTGGCATAATAAAAGTCCCACTGCTCCTGAAGCGTGTGTTGCACAATCACTCCAGTAGCCTCGTTCAGCTCCCACAACACTCGGTCCTGCTCTGCTTCATACTACAGTAATGTTAATAATCACATCCATGAACATGATTTGTTCCCGAGTCCAATCCCTATTCTTTTGCACCGTCCGTTGAGGTGGAGACTACATGTCCCAAGATTCCGCTCTCAAACTTTGCGTCATCAAGCTACGCCTTTTTTTGAATAGGCCTCTAGCAACCTATAGCGGACAAAATTTTTACATACTGCACCTTTAAATTAATCACGCAAGGTGATTTACTAAAGTTTATGCCATTATTTACCACCCAAAAAAAGCATGTTTTAAACCACATGATAATTTGCGCTATTCTTGGTAGATTGCATTGGTCATTATGGAGATGATCCAGCTGTGTTTGTGTCAGTAGATCACGCTTAAAACGTTCCACTCCCATCTGCGTTTTTTGGGGATTACGCTCTCACGCTAATTTGCTGTTTAATAAATCTGGTCCTTAATGTCTTATAAATTAAAACATATAATAGTATATACACAAAGCTATGGATTGTGAAATTAAACATTTATTGTTTGATTATATTTTAGATTTCTTCTTAGAAGAAACCTTCTTTACCTTCTTAGAATTTTTCAAGGTAAAGTGTTCTGGCCTCTTAGCACAAGCACACAATTTTACTGTTATTTCCATCATCGTCTTTAGTTGTTTTTATTAGCATATTCGATCTTGTTCTTCTGCTGCTTATTGGAAACAACAGCCCAACTGTGAGTGCTGCCACTTAAAGGACACTCAAATTAGTGCAATCAAATTTAGGCACGCATATCACTATTCTGAACGTCTAAGCTCGTAAGGAGGATTGAGACAGCAATTTCACTACAACTGAAGGAAGTAGTATAGCTATTGCTACATCAATAAATGAGATCAGAGTTTGCAAACAATAGAAATAAGAGGGAATACAGTCAGGCCTGTTGTTGGTATGACAAATAAAATAAATATTTCCCCAAACACAGTTTGAAAAGTCTTTTCCTTGTTCCCTTATTTGTCCTTTTATAAAGTGTAATTCTTCCAAAACAAAAAAAAGAGTTCCTCAAAAGGAAAGTATGAAAAGACGTCTCTTTCTCTGCATTTTGCTGGAAAATAACTTAAAACTCCTCTTTTCACTCCTCTATTATTCTTTTTTTTTTTAAATGTTCAAGGTATAAATCAAGTCTTTTTCTCTGCTCTCTCCTTTGCAAAATTATTACACTCATAGAGAATAGTAATTCCTATATTTTTTCCCCAAATTAAGAAGCAGAAAATGGAAAACCAAAGCATACTTATAAAATTTTAGTTGGTGCTTTGCACATGAATGATGCCCCAAATTGACCATCTTAGAAAAGATAGGTATGCTTTTCTGGACATAGAAACTTGAGCAATATCTAGGGACCAGAACATCATATAATCACACATAGCAAACATATAACAGCAACCTCTCAAAACACCCTAGCATCATGGTGGCAAGTTTGCTGGCACAATTCCCACATTTTCTGCAGAATCTCATATTACTACTGTGATTATGACATGCAAAGTGCTGACACTAAAGAGAACATAGAGAAGAGCTCCTCTGGTTAGATTATCTCAAATTAACTAGGCTAAGTCTCCGCTTACAATGATGTATGTAACAATGATGAGAGGCAATGTTACACATGTGCATATCATCATACATGTCATGAAACCCCCATCCTCTGGGATGTTTTCAGAATCTAAAACATAGTTGCAAGTGTTTGTTGATATCTAGGCTAGTGAATCCAGTCATTAGCATGACATTAACATGGGTCTAATCAGTCTGACCTCTGACACTGACCAGTGATTTGTTGTTCTCATGGGCTGACTGCGTACGAGAACTGTGAATAACAGGCGTTGACGGCGCAACAATAGCACACACTCACACAAAGAAGCAGACTCCTTTGTTTGGAGCCAAGGTGATGTCCCAGGTGCAAATGATAGTTGTGTGTGTGTGACTTCTGTTGTAATTGCTGCCTGTCGGATTCTGCAGGATTATATTGAGGGTGTGATGGTGGCCACAAGAATTCGTTTTACAGAATTCCAGACATGCAAATTCCAAGGAGTTAACGAAATATCAATATGTATGAAATGTGGATGTGTTACCAATATTGATCGGCACACAGAGGGAAAAAAAGAATTCAGATAGACACTGAAAGATTTAGGGCAGTGACAAGAAGAGGAAAAAAAAAAAAAAAACGTGAGTCTGTGAAACCAAGAGAGAATCCAAAAATAGGTTTCTGGGCAGAATCCAGAGCTCCTTTGCATGAATACTTAACACTATTGTCGGGGAAAGAGAAAAATACAATGAACGAGTCTTTAACTAGTGAGGTCCGAACAATGCGCTAGTGAGAAGGACACATATGCTACACAGACTAACTCCTCAAAGCTTAAATGGTCATGAATAATTAGGGCATTCTCTTACAGAGCAGATGTCTTTTTTTGGACGGCACATTTTCTGAAAGAAGCAGCGACCCATCGATTATACAACGATGCAGAGAAGAATTGAAGAGAGTGGACCGAAAGGACTGACCCCTCAACAATGAACGCTGACCATTACAACCACTGGGTTTGTGTGTGTCTCTCTCACATATACACCCTTGAGGGCTGAGCACAGAATGGGGGGTGGGAGGGGTAGCAAGCATCTTTCAGCTCAGCATTCATTGTATCAGTGAGTACATAAATTATTCACCAGCTCTCAAATATTGATATGGAAATCACCATCCACACAAGTGACGGCCCACATATAGACAGAGCGTGCTCCCATTCACTGTCTCTCTCTCATCTGGCATCGCTGCCTCGCGTTTTATTAATGCAGCTCAAACGCTGTCCATTTAACACATTTATGCTCGGCTTTACAATCAAAGAGGATTATACAATCACTAAAATTATAACATTAATCTTTCTCAATCTATTTTCAGTAACCCTGAAAAGCACTTCAGAATACATGTCTCAATTTTCTCCACCAATCTCATTAAAATGGATCATAATGTTAGTTTAACACAACAATGCAGCTACAAACAGGGGAGAAAATGTGTTAGTACAACAGTTTATTGTTGCGTAGTTGATTGTCGTAAGGTACGGTTTACTGTACTGTAGTGACGTGACAGATTCCAAATCACAGGGAACATGTTTAGTCTGAAGGGCACTGAATACAGCATAGGGGACAAGGGTACATCAATGGAAGTAGAAGAGGAATATGTACTTATCAGTCATTGTGCACCAACTCAGTACTAAGTGAAGTGTAGTATTAAAATCAAACAGTGAATGGTTAACAGTTGATCACATACTCTCTGAATAGGTACAAATTTTGAATAAGTAAGCTACTTACATCATGACCATTAAAAAGTCTGTTGTATATAGGCCCTGCCCAAAATGGAACCCTAAGCCCTAGTGATCTTCCTCCGAGTCCAAACTTTCTTGACGTAATTCTGCTTGGACTGTCGGGTAGAAGTCTGCTGTGGAGCTTGCAAGCTCGGCAAAAGTGCACATCAAAGGCACATTTTGGCCTATAACCTAAAATGACAAATGGGGCACCCTACAGTCTTGTACGGACACAAGTACGCAGCGGCCATTGTAAGTCTGCAAGACCGCAAGTGCCCACGAAGTGTGCAATTTGGGACAAGGCCATAGTATGAATGTGTACAGTATGGCTGGATCCTAAACACTCGCAGTCTTCCTCTGAGTCTGCACTTTCATGACGTAATGCCGCTTTGACTGATAGGTAAAGTCCTCTGCGTAGCTCGCAAACTTGTGGGCTCAGCTGAAGTGCGCATCGAGGGCGCATAGTGGCCGTAAAGGGGGCGCACACGAGCACCCTTCTGAAACCTAAAATGATGAATGGGACACCCTACGGTCTTGTGGACTTAACGGACACACGTAAGCGGCAGCCATTGTAAATCCACAAGACCGAAAGTGCTATGAAGTGTGCCATTTGGGATTCAGCGTATGAATGTAATCTGGATATACTACATTTGTCATGTTGTTATTGTCATGTGACCTACCAGCATCTGTTATATTGTTTCACTGCCATTCACCCTCTCACGCTGCCTTACGGGATAGTAAAGTGTCCATTTGATGTGAACTTCAGAATTTCACTGGAAGGTCTTCTGTGTACTTCATATGCTGCTTTTTACCTACTATATAAAAGAGTTTTAAGATGTTACGAAGACAATTTCATATTCATATTAAAGGGTTAGTTTACCCAAAAAAATTAAATTCTGTCATTAATTACTCACCCTCATGTCGTTCCACATCCCTAAGACCTTTGTTTATCTTCGGAACACAAATTAAGATATTTTTGTCCATAGACAAAAGACAAAAGGTCCAGAAAGGTGCTAGACACACTGTTAAAACAGTCAATGTTAATCTAGTGGTTCAACCTTAATTTTATGAGGTGACGAGAATACTTTTTGTGCACAAAACAAAAATTTTTTATTAACTTTATTCAACAATATCTTCTCCTCTGTGTTATAAGCTGTTTAAGTTCAGTGCATTTGTGCAGGAGCCGGACAATAATGAGTTGCCGACCGTTCTGACGTAAAAAGTATTCTCATCACTTCATAAAATTAAGGTTGAATCACTTCAATCACGTCTTTTTTTTTTTTTTACAAAGTCTTTAGTACCTTTCTGGACCTTGAAAGTGGTGGTTATTGCTGTCTATGGAGTCATATACCTCGCTGATTTCATCAAAAATATCTTAATTTGTGTTCCGAAGATGAACGAAGGTCTTACGGGTTTGAAACGACATGAGGGTGAGTAACTTAATGACAGAATTTTCCTTTTTTGGTTAACTAATCCTTTAATAACAACAAACATTTACCACTTAATTCGGGAGTTTTTAATATATTAATAAATATATTTATTTACTCAACTGTCACCATACCTGAACTCGCGCGACACTATTTGCGTCTGTTTTTGATGACGTTGCAGGTTGTTCAGGATGAATGCATTTGGTGAAGCAAACTTCAATAGAAGATGTGAATGGAGACACCGCAAACTGTGAGTGGAAATGGTCACAGATTGGAAATAAGTGGGTGAAAGTGTGAAATATAGGTAATTATAGGTAGAGTGTTTCCTTTACCACTCTAACCGCTCCTCACGCTCTGCACGCAAAAACAAACACGCTCCTCTTGTGGTGGACCGTTTCCGTTTCACAAACAGATGAATCTTATGAGTCGGTTATTGTATTGAACCGCCCAAAATGACTCACGAACCAGTCTGACAAATCGTTCACTGAATGAACTTGCCGAATCCAATCGGGGTGCGCGTTTCCCAAAAGCATTGTTAGCCAACTATGGTTGCAAGTTCGGTTGTGTTGGTAACGACAAAAACGACATATTTTTGTGTGTCCATATGGTTTAAAAGGGTTAAAATTTCAAAATAAATTAGCAAATTACTTGCATACATTCTCTTTTTTTGAGGACCAAGTCTGTTTTAATTCATTTTGGGAGAATATTTGGAGGATGATTGCAAAAATGTCAATGTGGTGTTACCGTAAAAAATTGTACCAAAATAATTGATCTTGTTTAAAAAAGGTGAGATTCTTTATTAAAAAAAAAAAAAAAAACACTTGAAAATAGTTCCAAATAGTAGGTTAGTTTATATTACATCTTTAATCAGCATAATAAACTAGGGATATTTGACTAAATTGGCCCCTATAACAGAAAGGCTTGTAATAGGAGTGAAATTGGCATTATCATGGACACCTATGTAAGCACATGGCCTTGATGGGAATATTTTAAAAAGTTAATACTCATGTCACATGGTCTTCTTGCACAATTTTAACAAAATGGCTCATTGAACGGTGGTTACGCCACCTTGACACTTCAGGAATTTCGCCAAATTAATTATAATATCCAGAACAATGGTGTTCCATTTACTTTTATTTACTGAGAATTATTACTGAGAATTTATTTATTGATAATTTAACCTTTTTTAAACAAGATCAATTATTTGGTACAAAGTTTTTATTAGGGCTGGGTATTGACACAATTTAAATGATTCGATTTGATTACTACTCACATTCGATTCGATTTCGATTCCATATTGATTATTTTGAATGTAGTATTTCAGTTACAGTATACGGCAAATTTTCTAGAGGAAAAAAAAATCTCTCAACTAATGCTTTAAAACTACACATGTAAGTCAGTTGGTACTACTATAATAAAATTGAAGGTTAAATTAACTTATTTATATACAAACACTTAAATTACACTCAATGATGTTTTTATTACAACTAAAGTTTAGAACTACATAATCATATTTCTACTCCAATTCGTTTTTTTGAAATATAATGTAAATCACGGCTGTCATAACTGATTTATTCAAACATGCATTAAATATTAAAGAACATTAAAAATTATAATAAATATGTAATGGTTCATAGCTATATTTATCAGAATGTTGCTTTCTAGAGTTCACTTTTCTAGCTGACTAATGAGTTTAGTCACTGAATATGTTTTTCTGAGGTAAATGTGATGTGACATTGTTTACAAGCTGTTTTATTTACGTCTTTCCGAGGTTGAAACACTAATTGAGCTATTACACGAGACATGATATGAATTTCGGTAAGATGTACTGTATATTTTAACATACTATCAGATGTTTATTCATGTTTATTTTGCGCTGTAACTGGTATTAAAGCGGAGGAGAGGATGTTCACACGTGCTCCGTACTGCCGCTTCTCTTTAACTGAGGTGCTAAAGCGATCTGTCTCGCCACATTAAACAGCGCCAAAACGGTATTTATTTTTTTGAATCTCATAAGATGGACATCATTTGAAATCTGAGAATTTGCTTCATATCAAAAGTAACAAAGCGCAAAGATTATTGCGATTTATTGGATGGGAGGTACTACATATTCTGCTCATTCATCAACTGAAAACAGACTTGACTAATCGATTCTTGGGATTTAGAAATCGATATCGTTTCGTAAAAATGAGAATCAATTAAAATCGAGAAATCAATATTTTTTACACAGCCCTACTTTTTATGGTTACACCACTCTGACGGTTTTGCAGTCATCCCCCAAATATTCTCTCAAAGTGAATTAAAACCAGAAATTTTAGACTTAGTCTTCAAAAAAAGTAATTTGCAAATTTATAAATGAAATTTTAACCCCTTTAAATTTAACTCAACCATATGGACACAAAAAAATTGCGTAACGTCATTGACCCATATCTCACAATAATGTCTTGTTTATTTTAATTGTTATAGGTTTCAGTAAGCCTTAATAGGTTGACTTTAGTAAAGCGAAGTGTAGTTTACTGTATGGTAGTTTAGGATGTACGGTTGACTGTCGTAGTGTAGTTTGAGTATTCAGAGACATGCACATATCGATTGAGGGAGACCTTTACAGCAGCAAGACAGACAAACAAATAGTAGAGTGTTTGTGAGGATTGACAAACATGTGTTTGTGCTGCAATCGGGAGGTATCACATGGGCCACGGCCGACGCATTACTGATTCTCCACACCATTCATCCAAACTGTGTGAAGGTCATCTGAGGAAATCATGTGACACTCAATAAACGTATTGATTTTGCCATCCAGTATTCTTTAGAAGGAGCACTCTGACAATGTATGGCTTAAGATCATTGACGGCATAACCTCTGTGGTCTAACTTTTGGCGATGCCTTGCCATTAATTTTTTTGCATGCTTCCCTAATTAATTGTCTCGCCTGAATTATTGGCGATGGTATCGCTTACAAGCATGTGTGGAATGTAGTATCAGATTAGTTCAAAATTCATAATTTTGTATCAGAGATGAAAGGAAGTCTCTCTGTCTCGTACGTCTCGCCTTGTTCAGCGAGAGGAAGTAACCGCCTCCTGTCTGTTTCCAAATCCTGTTGTGTGTGTGTTTATGAATATCGAAACCTTGATGTTTCAGCACACCCCTTTTGACACAATGTTCAGAATTTAAACATTCTGCATTTCTTCCCTGTGCTGGAATATGTAATTGTGCAATGTCACAGGAAATAATAACCATCAGGACAATGCAGGGCCTACACACGCAACAACAAAACCAAAAAAACAAAACAAACGAAGACCTTTTTCATTTAGCTCTGTCAATTTTTATGGCCAGACCAGAGGTTAAGTGAGCTACCAGCTACATCCTGTTCCCAAAAGCTCCAGGAAACCCCAGCAGTACCAGCATGTCAACAAAGCTGCAGCTCATTTTGATGATAATGTCATCATTGTGCACATGGGGCTGAATGCTAATGAAGCATTATCCACTTTGATAGTGCTGAGGTAGATGTCTTTATCGGTTTCCATTGTCATATTCCACTGTCCACGCGGTCTTTGTCTTTTACTTTAGGCTCATGAACATAAAGACAATGTCTAGCAAGTAAAAACCATTAAAGGTGGCTAATTAAAAGCACAATTAAAGAGGTGTTTTCCTTTTAACATAATTGCTTGTCAAATTTCTTTCCTTTGAATCAAGAGCCGATAAAGGCAGCAATTTCTGTTGAATGTACTTAACAAGACGCACAAGAGACACATGATGATAATCATGCAATGCAGTTGGTCACAGTGTTCATATTCACTTCCTTTGATGCAAGAGCACGTACTCCCATGACAAAGCATGTGAGAACATAGTGTGGGCATTTACATTCATGACTAAAGAGCCTGTCACACTAAGGGCGATAACTATAATGAAATCTCAAACTATAAACTTTTAATAATTGTTCTAATACTATGAAAACAGAAAGTCCACACACCACAGCCATAACGATAATGTCACAAAGGAACAATATTGTTAGAATCACTTTCAGAGGAATGTTTTTTTTCTAGATGATGAATGATAAAAAACACCCGACCTCAAAGAGCTCGAGCATTTAAAGCGGCAGACAACATAACTGCAACATGCGCTTATAAACAGAACATTATTTTCTGTTGGTGAGTAATGTATTGATACACTTTGGGTGTACAGTAGTTACTTCACATTATAGTTATCTTTACAATTATTGTTGTTGGTGTGAACATGCATTAAGGCCTGTAATAAACTTGAATGCAAACTCTCCAAGCTATATATAAATATATTTAAGGTTAATTTGGTATGTTGTTGAATTCCAAAATGTGTTGACAGCTATTCATAATGCACTATAGCAGATTTCAAACTGTCAACATGTTTATAGTTAGCTGCCTGATTGATAACACATTTTTAAAGTCGGCATGAAATTCTGTTTTCTAAATGCATCTTATTGATCTTATAGTGAATGATTCATCACTATGACAGAGTTCTCTCTGGTGACATATAGCAGACTTTATTTAGTCTGCTTAAACCCCACCCATAATCAACCACAAACCTGTATTCAGACCCACCTTCATTGTTGAGTGTAACGCCCACTTCACAAAATGCAATTAAAGGGTTAGTTCACCCAAAAATTAAATTTCTGTCATTAATTACCCTAATATTGTATCACACCCATAAGCCCTTTGTTCATCTTCGGAACACAAATGAACATTTTTTTTATGAAATCCGAGTTAGTAATTTTTTCTGATCCCCCCACAGAAAGAAACATAATCACCACAAGGTCCAGAAAGGTAGTAAAGAAAGACATCGTTAAAATAGTCAGTGTGACTACAGTGGTTCAACATTAATGTTATGAAGCGACGAGAAAACTTTTTGTGCGCAAAAACAAAACAAAAATAAGGGCTTTATTTAGGGTTGTGTATGACTGTTGATCTGCTTTTATTTTAGTTTTCCTTTTTTATTCAAAATATTCACTAATTTGTTAACTATAACATGAAATATCTGATATTCCGATTGTCAAATATGTGAAAGTGAATGTGTTTTGCTGTTTAAACAACTTTATAATGATTGCGTTAGTTGAGCTATACACTTTATGGGCGTCGCCATGTTAGTTTGTGCCGCAGGTTCTGTTGGATTCACATCCGAAATCTAAAATAAACATTATGTGGTTGAAAACACTGCATATTTGTGATATATGAAAAGTGCTGCACGCGTCCGTCTCTGGTTTATCACCAGCCAAAGCGCACACGCACACGCACGTCAAAGGGATAAATAAAGTAATCGGGTAAAATAATGAATAATAATTATATGATAACGAAAAATTAAAGTACCCGACGATATCATCGTCCATCACGATGTTTTACTGTAAACATAGTCAACTGCCAATTTAGGGGACATCGCCCAACCCTAGCTTTATTCAACAATTTCTTCTCTTCCCTGTCATTCTCCTATGCTGTTTACGCTGTAGACACACTGCAGCGCTTCCAGGTTCTACGTCAGAACGCCGGCTCATTATTGGCCAATACTGAGTTTGCGTTCTGACATAGAACCTGGAAGCGCTGCACTTTGTCTACAACATAAACAGCATAGGAGAATGATGGAAGAGAAACTCATCAAAACTATTATTGTTGAATAAAGTCATTATTTTTGTTTTGTTTTTGCACACAAAATGCATTCTCGTCGCTTCATAACATCAATGTTGAATCACTGTAGTCACATAATGATGTCTTTACTATCTTTCTGGACCTTGAATGTGGTACTTGCGTTGCTTTCTATGGAGGGATCAAAAATATCTTAACTTGTCTTCAGAAGATAAACAAAGGACTTAAGGGTTTGGAACGACATGAGGGTGAGTAATTAATGACAGAAATTTCATTTTTGGGTGAACTAACCCTTTAACAACTGGATAGAAGAACCCACCCTACATTTTTTCATTTTTTCACTACCTCTGTTTCATCATGACTTTAAGGTAACTCTATCAATTATGACAAGCTCAGTGAGAAAAATACACTGGATATGTCAAATATATTTTCTTGTATAATAAAAGTAATGTATATACTTTTTTATACAATACAGAACTGAATTGAATGAACTGAATTTAATATTTGTTTTTTGAGAATATAGCTGCTCCAAAATATATTCAAACACTTGTGTCTTTAAAAATGTCGGTATGTCATTGCATTAGATTCAAAACATCCAACCAACCAGCTACAGGAAAACAAAAGATTTAAACCATTTCTCGAAAAGCGTTCTTTTTTCGGTTAAACCAGTTGTTTCTGTTAACCAGCTGGTCCCAAGGTCATGTTTAGTGGATGAAGTAATTTCCTCCTCATGTTCCCCACAGAGATGTCTTAGCAGAGTAACCACAGGTTAGTTCATCACATTATCATACGTCCCAACAACATTTAACGTCTAGAAGGTGTCCAAATACCCTTTGTCTTCATTTTGAACAAAGTTGTATTTATATATTGGTTTGGAATCGTATTATTATTTAATGACAATCATACACAACAAGACCAAAATACTGATTACAATTTCTTTGTCTTTTTTTGCAGTATACCCTTTAGTGTGTCCTGTTGCTTTCTCCAGCCTCCTGTCACTCCACAGTACTGGAAGTGAAACCCTGCTGGTGGCACCGGTCATCTCCCCCACAGTTTCCTAGCAAAGGATGACAACAGCGACGTGGGCGAGTAGAATAACAGGATACAAACTTTGCACTTGTGGGCAGCGGATAGGGTTGACTCGACATCCAACGTGAGCTTTGGCTCGCATTCAGTTGAGATTTGGGTAACTTGTGGCACAAACGCTTGCATGTTTTTGCAATCACACATACAGTCACACTGAGTAAAGGTGGAGGATTTGAGTGTTTTGCTCTTGTATGTGTGATATTTTGTCTGGTGGGGGGATTTGCTATGTGTTGCATTGCAAAATAACTCAGGGATTTCTTAATACGTGTATGAGAGTGTGTAGGAGTGTATGCGCTTGTTTTTCATGAGGCTCAAGATCTTTTGATTATTTTGGAGTTTTCTGATAACAACTGCTGTGACGTCATCGAAGCAGATAGAACTGCCCAACGTGACATCATTATATCACTTTATATGACAGATATTAATTAAGAAATTCTAAACCATAATAATGTAATCTTATGTCAGGCACAAAAGCCACATTATCATATCAAATAATCCCTTTAAAATAGACCTCTATAAGTTTTGATTCTTTCTTTGACATAAAAACAGAGTATATTGTGTAGCAAGGTGTCTTTTCTCAATAAAACACAACAATGGGCGCCAACATTTTCAGTGGCCTTGGTTCCAGCATTTTTCCCATTTCAGAAAAATTATATAATATTAAAAATGCCTTAAACCAAAACAGCCAGCTCTAAAATGAATCCCATGTTTGATTAGAATCAAAAATGTGCATGGATATAAATAGTCTTATCTCAATAAATCAGCATTTTGGTCTTGATTAAAACCCTCAGGACTCATGGTAGCTCTGTCTTGAAACTTTTATATGTTGTTGTTGTTGTTATTATCACTTAAAATCAGTTTTTCTCTGGAGAATTAAAACCCTTCATTATAGATTATACACCAGTCTCTTCATATTAGATGACGGTTGTCTTGTGCTCAACACCAAAAACACCATCTTAGGATGAGTTACAGCAGAATTTGTTTGTTTGTACCAGTGAACGCATCTCATGAGGTGTTGTGTGTCTGTTTGGGTGTGTTTTTGTGTGTTTTGGTATGCATGCATGTGCATGTACGAGGACTGATTGGCTAGCGGCCGTGTGCTCATGCTCCGCAAAATCTGTTTGTGCATTGGATTTATTTATAGCAGAAGAACTATGCCCTTGACGTGGTCATAACAAATTAGTTTGCAGACCGTTTTGACTGTGTGTGTGTATGTATGTGTGTGTGGTGTCAGTTGACTAAAAGATCTGGTCAAGTGAAGTCCATGTTACACAATAAAATTATTTAAAATGAATTATTTAAAAATCTGTAAAATTCACAGTGACAACCTCTGACTTTGAATGACTTAAAAATCATAAAAACTCATTAGTAAAACGATAGCTTTCATCCACTTGGACTTTATTTACCTCTTCACAATTTATTTTTCTCTGACTGTCTCTGGGATGGTTCACATAAAACTGAAAATTCTGTAATTATTTACTCACCCAAAGTGACCTTTTGTGAAACACAGACAAAAAAGCCCTGCTCACGCTTGTCAATTTAATGACAAAATATGGTGACTTGCATTAAGTTTTGCAAATGTGTCATAAAATAATCCCATGCAGCTTGTGCCATATATTGTTATTATTTTATTACTATGTTTTATGTATTAATCAAAAATCTTGTCCTCCTATGTACATCCATGTAACTAAGCAGCAGTTTGCGCCAGAGTAGTGACAAATCGGGTCTCCATTAGGACCCCATGCAATCCCATCAAATTGGTTCAAATTGCTTTTAATAGGTACTCTCTTTAGCTCCTGTTTGCAATTCCTACAAAATCATGTTATGATAAATGCTGTTTCAATGCTGTTATAATGAACATTTATGTCTGTATTAGTTAGCTTATGTACTAGCCTAGCATAGATACCTGATTAGCCTGATAGCTTAGTTTATACATGTACTTTAATGTAATTATGTGTTAAATTAAGTGTTGAATGCCCAAATATTTCAGTTTTAAATAAAACAAATTAGTGATATTCAATTAGCCTATTCACTTTAGGCTATTATAATTATAATTTATTAATTAACAGTTAATCAAATGTAAGAAATTATGATCAGTTGGTTTTATTATGCACTAATTTGTTTTCTTATGCATTATATAGTAAGCTATATGGGTATTTTAAATTAACATAATTCGTATACTAAGGATAATTATTAACTGACAGTTTGGGGACACCCGATTTCAAGGGAGGACCGAATTTGTCATGACACCAGCGCGACCAAAAAAAGAAGCACACAATCTCATCTAAACTCATTTTGAGATATCAATTATAATCCATGCAAATAAAACATGAGACATGCAGCCTACAGCATAAACCTCAAAAAAGTATGTGTGTACTTCTCTCAGGTGAATATCTCTGTTCTCCTCGGTTGTCAGACAGTCTGCTTGCTTGAACGAGTTAGAGCAAATTGGCCTATGTATACCTAACACAGTTGTTCTTTTCTTTTTGTTGCCATTTAAAAAAAAAAATTATTTACAACTGATTTAGTAATTTGTATCTTGATGTGTAATTCTTTAGCATTTACCAGGTGACCAAGGTATGGCAGGCGCGATACCCTGCCATATGCAATTGAGGCCCCTGGTTCTGCTGACACCCCTCTGCCGGCTCATCCTGACATCTGTGAGTCAATTAGCTGTCTAAAGAGAAAACATCCCCCTCTCCACCTTGTATACACACACACACACACACACACACATCGAGGGCAAGCAGCACAGCCGGCCCGCCCTGAGAGTCTGTGTGTGTGAACGAAGGCCGGTGTGCTCTGGTGGGGGAGGGGTGTATATTGGTGGGGGAGGGTAATGGGGTTGGGTGTCAAGAATGTGGCTCTTGGCTTGTTCTTTTGTATGTTGTGTTTGTGTTTTTAGCGAAACAGCACAGGGATCTTACATTCTTACAACTCGTGCATGAATAAGTACAAGTAATAAGGTGGCAGGTGCCATTTGAGCCTAAAAGTTAAGAAATTTTTTAATTTTTAAAAATATTTTAAATGTTTTTTTATTTTATTTTTTACAAATCCTAAATATATACAGTAGTTTCAGCCTTGAAAAGTACACTAATGCAACTTCATAGGGCCTATTTGGTTACTTTGTGTGTCTTGATTGATCAGATTGCTGTCTGTGGTTATTCATATTCCATTTATACTTCCGTGAATGTGATTGGATATGTATTTTTGATCTACTTTTCCAACCTGCATTCACTTCCATGATGAAAGTTTATCTTCCGTTAGTGTTTTAGTGGTTTCTCCATCCATGTGTCTCATCCACAATTGAATGAGTCTCTTCTCTACAAACTTCCGTATGTTGACTTATTTCCATTTGGGGGAGTAAAGTTTACATATGTGGCCTGAACCGAGTTGCAAGTATAAATACATCTGGGTGTGTCTCAAACCAACTTCTGAGGCATCTAGGATGGGTCTTATCCCAATCAGATAGCTAGAACAAGTGTAAATACTGTGATTATTGCTCAAGCACGCATACAACCTTCTGCATCTGAAAACACATGTGTATCTTTCTCTCGCAACTCAGCATGTGGTTTCCAGCTTGTCTCTGATGCGTCCCACATTCTTCGTACCGTCCCCGATGCCCACTGCATCCTTAGGCTCTGCTATGGAAATACGCCTCAGTCTCCCTGCTAATTATTAAAGAAGCACCACCTCATTAACTGGGCTAGGGGATAATAAAAGATTCATGCAGCATTCTTAGCGTCGCTGCATGCTCAGCTCTTCTCCCTCTCTCTCTCCCACCTCGTCTCGTCTCCCGAGGATTCTCACGCAAGATACTTATCTGTTATCCATACAGGTCCCTCTCACTCTCTCAGTTTTTTCAGGCTGCCAGCCATCTTTAGTTGTGGCTGTATGCCAAGTGCCTTCAGATCAGAGATTGGAGGAATGGTTGTGAAATAAAATTATTAACTATTGAGAAAAGCAAAAGTTAAAACGGCATAAAAATATCTTAAACGTCAATTTGTTAATTTACAATTCAATTGAAGTTTATTTGTATACTGCTTCATAGTTGCAACTATTTAATCATTACTAACTAGTGTCAAATTAACTATTAAAAGGGTTTCCCAGTAGTGTGATGGTTTTCAATGTTTTTTTTTTTTAACTTTACACAATGGGTAGATAAGGCCGTTTTCAAATGTCAACAAACAATGGCTAAAGTAAAATGTCACCATTGTGCTCCATTACATCTCATATGCAAATACCCCCTTTTACAGCTCAAAACCCCAGTAATGAAATTCCTGTGAAAAATACCCACGGTTTAATAATCCCTGAATGACACAAAAGATTGGAGATCATCAAACATTTAAAGATCACATCCAGCTCCCGCAGATAAGACCATTTCTTGTCATCTACTGAATAAACATGACACTCACAGAGAAATCGTGGCATTACTGAATGCATATGGGAGTTTCCAAGGTAAGGAATCACTGCCTTGTTCCTCATAACAACACCATCTAAAGTTGCTCATTTACTTTCTATTTCTTGTAATTGTGGTTCTCTTTTATGAAACATTGCAAGTTTCAATTTATTGATATGACATTTCAAATCTATTCCAAATACGTTATTTTGTTTTGCAATTTTTGGTATGACACAACCCCCCCCCCCCAAAAATATCCTCCAAGTCAGTATTTGTGTACTCTATGCCAAGAAGAAAAAAGTTTGCTTTTGCATACAATAAATTGTATTACAGTACTAATACTAATACTAATAAAGGATGTATAATATGCAGTTACATTAATGCTCAGAGAGTGTTTATGGTGCATAGCTGCATAGCTTTTGGATATTTTGGAATAAAAACAACCTTATAGTGACAGCACAATGGCATGTCATTGATCTCCCCACAGAACGAGAACTGATGGATAGCCCTGTCTCCATAACCCATAAATAATCAACACTTTCAGTACCTAGGCATGAACAACTGTGTAGTAAACAGTGATTTACTAACTGTGGAAAGGGAATCTCAACACCGTTTAACAGTTCACTGTATTTCTGAACAGGTACAGTATAGACCATGTATACAGTGCTAGATAATATAAAATGTTGTTAATTTGTGCAGTAGTTTGTGATGATTATGATTCTAGTTTCATTTTCAGGGCTGCTTTCAACAGGATGTGGCACTCTCTAAAGGGGGTTTAGAGAAGTCAAAAGCTGCTCTAGCTCCATGAAACAAGACCCTCCAGTGCAAAAGAGAAAGACTCTTCCTCAGAGGCTGTGTATCCACCCACTGTCCTCTCCCATGGCCCTGACTCACCATGTCCAGCAGCCTCCACTTCCCAGTGATGGGGCGTTCTGTTCACCAAGAGGAAGCATTGCATGTATTTATAGACATTTCTCGTATGCGAAGTCTGAACAATAACAAACCCCCACCCCCACAGCCACTTCACCACCACAACACAAAATAAGGTAAGGAGGGGTGGCTCGCAAGTGAGTGCTGATAGAATCAAACTTTAGTTTCGCTGTTCGATGATGACAGGAAAATAAAACTGAGAGCACTGCACTCTTGTTACAGTTTACGAGGTGGTTTTGACAGCTAACATAGAACTGGGTGATTTCAGTGTGACAGTAATCAGGGAAAAAACTGGGTTATCAAGCAATTTTGGTGCTTGCATTATCAGCTCAATTTATCTTGGATAAAAAAAACAACAACTCAGTTACATATATCAACAACTGTTTGTATGTCTTTGAAGAATGTTAAGAATTAATAGTTGTTCAAACACTTGCCATGAATATGGTGCACTCTGCTGCTTTGTAACTTTTTAAAGCATTATAGACATTCATTTTTTCTGAGATTATTATCTAACATAAAATTAGCTTAGCATGAAAAAAAGCTAGATTTAACCTCAAATATCTGTATCCTCCCTCATTTTGACCTGTCACACCTCAAAGGTCTTTGTACATTTTTGGTTTGACTGTACGGTCAAAAAAAATATTCAGACATTTTTGATAGTTTTGATACATAAATGAACTATATAAGTGAGGATAGCAAAATAAAGTAAACTGTGACATATTATACCCAAAAAAATTCTGGACAACCAGTAAAATTGATTAAAAAATTTGAACCAAAAATTATTCAGGCACTTTGACCTGACCATGTTTTGCTTAAGTGTTATCTGACATAATTAAGATTTTTTTTTTTTCTGACACAGTTTAACTGAGATCGTGTCATATTTTATTGCCATTTTTTAAACTATAGTGAATAAACTGTATTAATGAATGAAATGTTCAAGATGTCTGAATAAATGTTGGTTTGACTGTATGTAATTTTTGCATAATCATTTGAATTGATCATTTATATTTAAAATATTTAAATTTATATTAAATTAATTTTTTATTAAATTTAAATTGATTTTCATCAGCTCAACCAAAATATATTGACTTTATATCTTGCTCACACACAATAAATATATACTTATTTGAGGAACTATATATATATATATATATAATATACACAGTACAGTCCAAAACTTTGGAACCACTAAGATTTTTTATGTTTTTAAAAGAAGTTTCATCTGCTCACCAAGGCTACATTTATTTAATTAAAAATACAGTAAAAAAACAGTAATATAGTGAAATATTATTACAATTTAAAATAACTGTGTACTATTTAAATATATTTGACAAAGTAATTTATTCCTGTGATGCAAAGCTGAATTTTCAGCATCGTTACTCCAGTCTTCAGTGTCACATGATCCTTCAGAAATCATTCTAATATGCGGATTTGCTGCTCAATAAACATTTAAACATTTGAAATATATTCAAATAGAAAACAGTTATTTTAAATTGTAATAATATTTCACAATATTACTGTTTTTACTGTATTTTTAATTAAATACATGTAGCCTTGGTGAGCAGACGAAACTTCTTTTAAAAACATTAAAAATCTTAGTGGTTCCAAACTTTTGGACTGTACTGTATATATATATATATATATGTACACAACATTAGGCAAACACAAGATTAGGCAAAAAAAAAAAAAAAAACGTTAGTTTTAAGGACCATCTGGTTGTTGTACATTCAAGGCCATGGGCACCCACAATGCTTTCTGTGTAACTGCTTCACTGTATACAGTGAGAGGCATAAACACTGAGTCACACACCTTTAGAACAACAACAATATGGGATGTGTATTCTTACAGGTCTCACAGCTGCGCCCGTCAGCTGTGCAGTGAGAGAGCCAGATCATGCAAAAATGGTGCACACATCACAACTGAAACAGATTGTTTTGCGTGAACAAAACTGGGTCTGCAGGTGCTGAAACCACCATGCACCCATGTCTGCATGTAGCAAAATGTCAAATAGGCTATCAAACATCACTGTTGAAGCAGTCAACAGAATAGAACATCTTTTCCTTAATTATCCGTGAATGTTCCAACAGGCAGCTTGGTGATTATGGGCCAACCACTAAGCTTTAGAAGGGTAACGCCTGCGATGGTTCTAGAGCACTGAGATGAACTCTTTCAATGGCCTGTGTCTTGAGTGGGTGGTAACACTCTTTAGTTTGTTAAGTGTATGTGTTAAGTCTTGGTGCTTCAGGAGAAGTTGATCTGTAGAATTAGACAAAGCATTATGGATATGCAGGGTCTTGGGGGAAGGGTTGGATGTGTGGGGGTGGGGAGAAGATTCTCTGAAGCCCAGCAGGTGTGTTTCTGTTTTGGTGAAACAGTAGAAGGTCCTGCTCCTGCTGTCATACAGTGCAGTCTTGGGAAAATCTGAACTATGCCCTATAATTGTGACATTGGAAGTTATAAGGCCAGTCACAAGATAAAGGTCTTGTTATATTACAGCCGTCATACCTTATGATGAGTCTTGTCTGTATAAGATGCACGTAATAAAAATGTAATCACGTATGTAATAATCTGACTGATTTAGCTGTTTTTAAATAAATTGCCAAACATTCCATGGAAGTCAACAACAAATCGCACAGCTAAATCATATTCAATCTGTTGCAACTCATAATTGCGTCATTTATTTATTGGGAGTGCACTTGTAAGGCAGCCAGAACCCAAACCCTGACCTGATGTGACCCTGTTGACACATATTACTTACAATTTGTAATAACTTCATGCCAGAATACTGATGAAAACGAGTTCCCAGCCCTTACTAAGAAATCTATTGAAAACACAATGGCAAAAACAACAGCTTTGCACCAATATCCAGCTGCTTAAATCTTATGTGAGAGAGCAAGGGGTCATTTTGGAGCTAAATAAACAAGGTAGATAGTGAAGTGTTTCTGTAACTGGGTTGGGGTGGCTGTAAGTCTGATCTTCTCATAGCAAAGCAAGGCGAAGTGTCTGAGTGACTCAGAAACTCTTGCATGCTGTAACATCTACGATTTACTCTTTTTACTTCCTCAATGTGATGTACACTGCCATTCAAACATTTGGGGTTGGTTTTTGACAAATATACAGTAAAAACCGTAATATTGTGAAATATTATTACAATTTAAAACTTTCCCATTTTATTATATTTTAAAATGTCAGTAATTCCTGTGATGGGTATACACTGAATTTTCAGCAGCCATTACTCCAGTGTTCAGTGTCACATGATCCTTCAGAAATCATTCTAATATCCTGGTGCTCAAGAAACATGTCTTATTATTATCAATGTCGAAAAAAGTTGTGCTGTTTAATATTTTTTTGTGGAAATCATTAGAGAATTTTTCAGGAATCATTGTCTTTCCTGAATGTATTTCCAAACAAGAACAGGGTTTCAGGAATTAACTGGATGGTGAAAAGTGGGTGTCGCATATTTAGAATGGAGCCAGATTGAGTTTAAACATTGCCTAGATATTTGGCTGTTGGTTAGCAATATTGGTTATCCAAGTGACATCAGCGTAAGTCAAAATCAGTTCAGATGAAGAGCATGAAGTTAATATATATTGATTAAAAATCATGAAGACCAATCTTATTTAATTGGAATAATGTGCACTGATGAGTCATTCAGAATAAGCTCAAGAATGTGAATTTAAAAAGTATGTAATATGCCTACAGCTCAGCATCTCCACATCAAACAGTAATTCTTTGGTGAACATGTAAATGGTGGTGAATGTAGTCTGATAAAGCTGTCAATTTTACGTATACAATCTACAGTCTCAATATCAACTGTATTTAGCCTCTCTTGAGTAGCAGGAGGCTCTTGGTGGCAGTTGGCTGGCCCCTCCTCCAGCTTCTTGCCTCTTTGCTAATCAGGTGTGGGGGAGGACGAGCCCGCGGCTGGCCAGATACACACACTGTAGTGTACGAACAAGCCAGCAAAATAGGTGTCTAAGCTAGCCGCTAAACCACTAACTGTAGGGCAAGTTTTCAGGGCTGTGGTGCTGCTGTTATCCACTGGCATGTTTAGGCTTAATCATATGTTTGAATTGTTTGTGCGTCAATGGACATTAATCCTTCATGTCTACATCTACACTCTTGCAGAGCTGTGGCATTGTAGGTAAATAAGCAGCTCCCACAGCTGAGTTCTCAATGGACTGTGCATCTGCCTCGAGGGGCGGATGAGGTCTAATGCACAGGTAATTGTGAATATGTGGTGTGATTATTCTCAGTAAAATATTGATTCTAACCACAGCTGCTGTATTCTGTTGGTGAATCAGAACACCTGACTCTAGATAAATGATTATTAAAAACAGAGATCTTATTCTTTGTATGTACACACAGCTTGGTGAAAGTCTTTGTATTGTATTCTTTATTTGGATCCCCATTAGTAATTAGTTGCCTGAGGTACAACTCAAAATATAAAAGAGACAACATGAATAAAGTCTTAAAAGTTTAGAGAAGATAACACGTCATGTGGTGTGACATGCTGTTTTCATGATTTGATTACTTAAGGGTACTTTTACACAACAACGATGTACTAAAAACATTGCGTTTTTGCGTACAGACGACAACGTTGTCAAAATTATCCCCATTCACTTGGATCCAAGAAAACGACAAAAAAAAGCTGTATTATGCATGCCAGACCAGTAGATGGCGATGTCAATTGTAAAGAAACACTACATGCCTATAGACTGAACATATGTGATGTTACCGTTTTCAAAAATTCAGGGTTTTGTAGTTTATATGTAGAAGATAACGGTATCGTTTTCAAAAACTTGCACTTTGAAACACATTTCAAAGGTTCGCTTTTTCGGTCCCCCAAAATGCAGTTGTCATGTAAATGAATGGCCAAAACACATAAAATGTTTCTCGTTTTCAGTTGAAAAAGGTGTCATGTAAACGGTCTCTTAAAAGCTCCTATCAATTAATATAATATTTAATAATATATACGCCAAAACTCATTTTGGCGTATATATTCTACGAGATTAAAACTCGTACTATTGATACGCATTTGATCGGGCTCTTTTTGCACTACTTTTTCTCTCCTGGGCTTGACTTGGTGTTTGTTTTTTTTAAATAACAAAATAACAAAAGTTCTATTTTTGAAAATGTAAAGGCCCTTTCATACCAAAAATGAAATGACTCACACACTCTTACTTCAGCAATAAAAACAAAACAAAAAATGAACACAAATGTGATGTTTAACTACATTTTTTGCTTAATAGCAGGTTGAATTAATAATAATAATTTGTTGCATTTATATAGCACTTTTCTGGTCACTCAAAGCACATTACATATGGAAGAGGGAATCTCCTCAACCACCACCAATGTGCAGCATCCACCTGGATGATGCGACGGCAGCCATATTGTGCCAGAACGCCTACCACACACACCAACTTATTGGTGGAGAGGAGACAGAGTGATGAAGCCAATATAGGGATGATTAGGAGGCCATGATGGACAGAAGCCAATGGGCAAATTTGGCCAGGATGCCGGGGTTACATCTCTACTCTTTTTGAAGGACATCCTGGGATTTTTATTGGTTTTTAATTGGTTTATCAAAGGTCAACTGCAAAGACATTGGTTAATCAAGTTAGATTAAATACATCAATTATGTATTATGTAGCATTTTAATTATTGGAGGTTTGGTAAATAGTTTCCATTTCACTGTGTTTATTCATTTTCAGGAATAGTGAATCTGCTTTTGTGCAAGCGAGATGAGTAAATGTATGCTAACATTTAGTCTAGATGAGCCTCTGCACCTCATTCCTGATTTCTCTCAACATGGGGACAGGACATAGGCAGTCAATAAAAGAGAAAACTTGTGTTACTTATTTGAAAAAGCAACTCAGATATTTTGTTGTAAATTTAAAAGTAATGTGTTACTATACTAGGTAATTGAAAAAGTAATCTGATTACATAACTCAGGTTACTTGTAATGAGGTACCCACAACACTGCATTTGTGTCGCACTGCAGGACCATATAAAATGAACTAGTGAATGAAAAGCATGGTGGGAAACTTGAAACACTTGGTGACTAGCACATAGAATACACACTTTACTTTATACATTCATTAAAATTTTAACCTAATATTTTTTTTAAAAAACACATCAGCTACCTTTAACATGAATGGAATACCAAACACCAAAACAAACATTACAAAACTACAACAAAAATGAAAGAAATAATATATAGAGCAAATATTTTGAACAAGCCTCTATTTACTAACTGCTTGAAAAAGTATGTATTTTATGCTTCAGGCAGCAGAATCTCAATACAGAACAGTTTTTTTCAAGGAGTTTGGTAATGCCAGATGATCCATAATCTACATGACTAGTACTATAATCATGAGCAAGCCCTATATACTATAAACAATTTTCAACTGATGACCTTTCATATCCAGATAAGCAATGATATGGAAGGAACAAAAATAACTAGCTGGTCTTGCTGAAGATGATCTTGTTGCTCAGTTCTGTACAAGCTGAACATTTTAGTTGGTCTAGATTGGACTAGTTTATGCTTATCATGATTACTTAACTTTGGACCTATAATGTGAAACTGATGTGACTTCTGTCACATACCTCCTAACACCACAAAATTTGCCTTTAACACTTTAGAGGTGCAGCAAGCTGTTGAAGGTGCTAACAGATTATCATACAAATTACACCCATGATCTTGGCAATAACATGAAACAAAGACACTGGAATTGAGATGTTAATTTGTCAAGAGATAATACACTTTAGAGGTGTGAGGTTCTGCTCTGACCAGTGTTGACCTCTGGGTAAACAGAGAGCTATTGTGACCAAACAGAGGATGTTGATTCCCTGTTCTCCCAAACAGACAAGCCCAGTGTTGTTGTGTTTGGAGCAAGGCAAGTGACCAGGGCCTAGTTTGGGTCTGGCTACATTACAGCATCTTCATTAAGATCACCAGAACTGAACCGTTAGGAAGCTCTCCCACCATTTAGTCTACCTTGTGATCTGCAACTTCCAATAAATTGCACATGCGGCCCAGCCTTGCATGCTCACCACCACCACTTCAGCCGGTGGCCCAGAATAGCACCAGCATTCCTTTCCCCTCCCCTCTCTCTCACCCAGCAAAGACACAGCAGAGCAGAGCGCTGGGTCACATGGACTGCCACAGAGCCGCCAGATCACACACACTCTCTCACACTAATGTATAACCACTCAGACCGACCAAAACAAAAACAGCTCTGGAGAACAACATGTAAAGACATATACTAGAGATAAACAATAAGATTAATAGTCCAAAACTGTTTTGTCTTCAGCTAGATATGTTTGTTATCTAGATTCAGATGCAAGAAGCTTTATTTGCATTGCAACATTATGGACATAATATACATAAAAAACACATTTCAGCTTCAAGATTGTACACATCTATCTATCTATCTATCTATCTATCTATCTATCTATCTATCTATCTATCTATCTATCTATCTATCTATCTATCTATCTATCTATCTATCTATCTATCTATCTATCTATCTATCTATCTATCTATCTATCTATCTATCTATCTCTTCCCCTATATCTAGCTTTACTTAACATCACAGATCAACTTCTTCGAAAGGGATTTCCTCTTCACTTTAAATCAGAAACAGAATAACAACCCAAAATTGTGGACAGAAATTGGCCAGTGTTTGACAGAAACCGCTAGGGGTTTCTATGCACACTGATATTAAGCAGCAGGGCCAATGGCAACAAAGGATAGAGAGTCAACGATAGCTCCACCTCTCCGCTTTTCTCATGTATATAAGCCGTGGAGTTGACCCAGAAAACACACACTCGTTTGAAGATAGTGAGCAGCGTTCTTTTGTGTGTCTGTCCGCTGGAGTATGAAGCTTCACCTTGTGGAATATAAAGTATAGTTCTTCAGAGGCTTTTGAACAGATAAAGCTCAATTGTCCTGCCGCGGCGGAGTCACTGATCATAGGACACGGGGTAAGAGATTCAAAACGCTTGAGAAACTCACGGACTGTGTCTCAAAACACAGTGTGCTGCCTATCTAGACAGCATTATAGTCGCTAAAAGCGCGTGCAGCATTTTGGGGCTTTTGCACGCGTCCGTGATGCCCAAAAACGCTGTCTTGGTAGGCAGCTCAGTAGATTTTGAGACACCGCCAGTGCTTTAGAGCTCAGGGTGGCAGATCCATTGTTTGCTTGACTGCACGGTGACTTTCTTTGGCTTTATGCTTTGCATTCTTTAATTTTCTGTGTGTAAAGTACAGTATTGTAATATAGAATGGGCGTTTTTTTTTCTTCTACTCAAATAATGGTTTAGCCTAATTCAAATGCGTTTTCAGTTACCTTCATTGTTTATATCCAGTGGTTAAACATACTTGGCATTTATTTAGATGGAAATTAGATAAGGCTATGTGTGAACGGTTTAGAACGGGGAAGAATACCCCACTCAATTTTAAAAGTGTTGTTTGGATGTGCACCATTGGGTTTTAAGAGGTTGTAGTGTGTTGAGTGGGTAGTCAGGTGGGTTGGAGGGTGAAAAAATAGTCAAACACCTCTCCTACCTGTCTATAGAGGGAAAATTAGTTTAGTCACTACTGAATGTTGACAAATTATAGAATTAAACTGCACATATTTACTTTGATTTGGCTGAGATTAAAAGGACTTCCTTCTGTTGTCATCACTTCAATTCTAAGTCTAATCTCATCTGTTTTAATGAAGGGAGATTCTATGGCAGAGCACATGATGATGCCCATGAACCACAGCCAGGGAAATGGGGGTCTGCATGGCTACCGGATTGGCATGAACGGAGGCCTGCAGGCGGGCCCCCAGCAGCACGCGCCCCAGCCCGGCCTGAGAGCCATGCCCAACGGACAGATGATGCACTATGGAGCGGGGCCTCAAGGAAACCTGGAGGCTGCCATGCGCCAGCGGGCCAATATGGTGGGGCCTATGAATGGACAGATGGGTCACCACCAAATGCAGTCGAACATGATGTTCAACAACCAGGGCCAGCAGCAGCAGCAACATCACGTTCAGCAGCACCAACAGCAGCAGCATCAACCGCAGCATCAACAGCACCACCACATGCACCAAGCGCAGCAGCAACAGCCTCCGCCACAGCAACAACAACAGTACATGAGTGGGGGTCTCACTTCCCAACAGCTCATGGCCAGCATGCACCTTCAGAAACTCAACACGCAGTACCATGGACACCCACTGGGACACATGAACGGCAACCACATGGGGAACGGGGCACAGTTTCGCATGGGTCAGGCCCAGCTAAGCAACATGCAACACATGGCCGGCCCGGCTCTCAGTCTCAACGGCATGGACGCAGATTTGATCGACGAAGAGGTTTTGACATCGCTGGTTATGGAGCTAGGATTGGACAGGGTGCAGGAACTCCCTGAACTCTTCCTGGGACAGAACGAGTTTGACTTTATCTCAGACTTTGTGAGCAAACAGCAGCCAAGCACCGTTAGCTGCTGAGATCGGACTGTATGGACGCTTGAAGGCGGGATGGGCAGCGAGAGTTGCTCTTTTGATGATTTATGTGACTGCCATCACCAAGACGAGGCGATCAGATGCCTCTTTGTCCACAGAAACGGGTGGTAAAGCTCCTGTCAGGACTACAGTTCTGTTTCTTGCTGGAACGCTGGGCAGCGTTCCGTGGATGAATGAATGTAACAACACTTCAGAACTGTGAACTTGGTGCAATGTAAAGACACTCAAACCTTATTTGTCTTCAATGCAGTTTTACATTTAAAAATGTATTTATTTATTGCTTATCAGATGTATTAACATAGAACAAAAACAGCCATGACATTAAGAGCCTGTGGTTTATGGAAACTCCCAGAATGGGATTGCTGAATTGTTGTTTTTGATAATTTAGACTCCAAACTTTGTTCATCCCACTCAAACTGTAAGTCTAATGTTTTGTTGGACAGTAAAGTCTCAGTAAACCCAAACCACAGCTTGTTTACAATAGTGGTTAATGCCTGTCTTGATACAATGGTCTGTCTAAGCTTTAGAATTGCCTTAAATCAAGTTGCTTTTATTTATTTGTCTCCCCCACCCCCTAACAGTCCAGGAGGGCTCAAACCTATGTGTGACTTGTAATAAAGATGGCCATGTTTTAACTGTGGCCTAATTTTTCATCAATCTCTTATCTTATTTATGGAAATGAAAAGGGGTGAGTGAAAGATTCTGAAGAAGGTATAAGTCAAAAGCAATCTGAAAAGCTACAGAATAGAAGTCTTTGGTTTAACGTGTCAAGATTTCTTTTTAAATGATCTTCCTGGGACAAAGTGTTTCCTTCATTAGTTATGCAGCAATATCATTAAAGCGATGGTTCACTCATTGTTCCAACTCTATGCATTTTCTTCAATGGAACAGAAGTTATTTTGAGAGACTGTTTGGTTTTTCCTTCTCCATACAGTGCAGGTCAATAGGATCCGATGTCCTTTTGGGCACCTTTGAATTTCATTGTATTGACATAAATATCCTTCAAAATATCATCTTTTGCCATTCAGAAAGTTGTAAAGGTCTGGGAAAGCATGAAGCTGGGAAATCTAATGTGCAAAAGTGTTAGAAACAATGGCTATGCCTCTCGTTAAAAGCGGTTTCTAGATTGGCAATGGCTCTAAGAATCATTGGTGCACCACAGCTTCCACTAACTAACCTTTTTTTGGTTTAAAACGACAAACTAGTTTCATGCTTGGCACAAAGTGGTTGAACTGTGCTTCAATGGCTTTCTTCATTTGTGTGTTTGTTAGGTCTCATTTACCAGTCTGTTTGTAAAGCAAGAACTTTTTTCCTACTTTCAGATGTAATAAAGGTGTGTATGGGGGAGGTAGTGGAAACTGTCCAGGTTAATCTGTGCTTACCTTGACATTATAAGGCTTTGTGTGAACCTTGGGCCTGTGTTTTTTGTCCTGGGAATGGAGGGCAAAATGTTGTCCATTTACGGACATGCTGTGGTGAGGGGGTTTGAGTGGGGGAAGGGTGAAGATTGCAGTGACAAGCCGTTAACGCTCCACTGTCACTTCCTGTTCCTCCTTGACGGAGGAAGGGCTTGAAGAAAGTCAATTGAGGTTACTTGGTAGTAGCACTTGTATTGGGTTCCTCTTTGATTGCTGTGGTATCAAAATAAGCCTTAATAATACAATGCCTGCGGATGGTAAAGTGCCAGGAATGAACTAACAGACACTATTGGAGTGCTTCAAATGTTAGCTCCACCCTGTTTATTTTCAAAAACTACACTGTTTGTTAGTCTCTGACTTGCTCTTGAGTTGACTTTGATGCCCTTTCCCGTAGAAGATCTTGATGTGAATCGACTGTGCCTAGTCCTGGACCAGTATGCAGCCAAATTAAATCTCTAATGTTGTTCTTGTGGATTAACCTGTAGTGTGTTCAGACTAAAAAAGTACAAATTCCCATTCAGGAATGCATAACAGACTTAAGATTCTTACTGACCCCAAATTTTTGAATGGCAGTGTACGTATATTAATATTTAGAAATTTCTTAAGACGTAAAAACATTTTGTATGTCAGAATGTTTCAAGCCTTTTTGAAGCTTAAAACAGGCACTTGTTTTGTAGAATGACCTGGATGTTTTGATGCTTGGACTGTACATGAGTACAGTGTAAACAAGTTCTAAGGGTAACACGTGCTAAGTGACATTTAATCCAACATTTATAGATAGAAACAGTTCAAAAGAAACTCTACTGCCTGCTTTTGAACCATGGGGGTTTTCAGTTCAAAGATCAGTAATCTCACCGCTTCTCTGGGGAATTCAGCTGTCTTCATGAACGTTGCGATTTAAAACAGATAAATATAGGTGTGTGAGCACGAGAGGGAAGGTGTGTGTGGCTACTTTTTTAGATGATGGAACATGCAGCTATTGTGTGAATGAGAACAGTAGGCTATCTCTGGGCGTCCTCGGCCAGGCCTAAGATGGCACCACTGATCCGTCTGTTAGGAACTGGGTGTGACCTATTATTACTTTCAGTTCTTAGCTGATTGTTTTGCAAAGAGAAAAACGCAATGGAACAGCAATTTATCATAATTAACTTTTAATGTTTTTTAAAACTACATGGATTGCTAAAGCCTTTTTGTATTAAAGCATCATATTTTTACTCTTTGTCAAACTCTTGGTGTAAATCCACCTCTGAGGAGCCAGACTAGACATACGCTAAGCAGGGTGTGACAGGAGACATTTACTGTTGACTGTTTTTTGCTGTCTCTCTCTCTGAGGCCACCCACAATAATCTCTAAACACACACAAGAACACACACCTACTGTTCTTTCTGAGTGAGTTCTCTGAACAACCTTAGATTCACTAGAATGAGCAAATGACAAGGTCATAAAACAAGAAATGTCTTGTTTAAAAAAAAAAAGCCACTTACTGAAATTGAGATGGGTAGTGTGGGAAATTCTGTCTAGGGTTTTACCCATTAGCCATGAAGGATCCCGGAGACCACCCCTCTTAAGCATATCATGGAGTCAGCAATTTCTTTCTTACACAGGGCTTTCCTGACAACAGTTTGTGGCTAAGGTGTTTACTAATTCAAGTCTTAGTCTAGAAGGAGAGGTACATGTTGTTCAAAGACCAGTAAAAGAAATACTGTAGTGTTGTATTAAAATATCTGCAAACGACACCTGACAGCATTACAAGAGCAGCCTAACGGCTACCTAAAACAGTAATTGAAGAAATAACGCAACGCAATTCACAGGTCTGTAAATTAGTAGTTGAATGTTGATTCAGTAGCCAATCTGACAGAATCGTTGAGTCCATTCAATTGATCAATCAGACAGATTCGAACTGGTGATTCTGTGTTAGTATTTGCATGCGAAACCTTGGAATAGCGTCATGTAGGCTACTGCTCATGTTTTAATATGTAAATACAAGCCCACCAATGAGTTAGTTGAATTTTAGAATTTTTATTTTGAATATCTTTGTTGTGGGCTTGTGGCATGGACGCCTCACCATTCTCAAACTTCACGTGACCCACAGTGAAAACCGCCTGGCGAAAATATAATCGCTTAAAGTGAATAACACACTTCCTTGACGTCTCCATGTGGTGAAAATCGATTTTTTAATGTTGTTTATATGTCTATGTGGTGTTTTCTAATATACTTTAAGACAAACCATGTGCAAATTCATTAGTCAACACCATTGCTGAGTATTTTCTTAAAACTGCAGTGAAAAAAACCCCACCTCAAACCCCCAGTTTGAAAATGCTGGTGTTTCTGACGTCACAAACTACCTTGTAACCAATCATGTCTACCTGCTGTCGGGCTTTAGCATATCATTAACCATGACCACTTTGAAGCAGGAGAGTCTCAAGAGGATATCTGGTATATTTTCTGTAGATATAAAAAATCGGTTAGATTTGGCCATATAGTGGGCGTATGATGTATATAACAATGTTATGATGAACTAAATGTCTGAAAAGCTACGCAATATCGCGCTCATTATCGAATGCGATTCATCTGCGATAATGAACGCGATATTGCGTAGCTTATCGGTGATCTACGGCTCTGTCTATTAAATGCCGCTCCATTTGAAAGCAGGTGATGGCGATTTAGCGGTAATCAGGGAACCGGCTTTACTGACGAAATGCGCGTGACAATCGCATGCGATATATCGCCCAGCCCTACCCTAAGGTATTCAAAGCGTTTCTAAGGATACTGAGACAGCTGTCTGACTCGCGAACAGAAACATGGTTTGTGTAACACATTATTAGTGTATAATTACAGTTATGTGCCTAGCATTGTAAAAAGCAATACCATTGAGCTGCATTTAACTCAGCAAATTGACCGAGTGGATCTCTGAGCTCGTGCGAGTGAGTGGAGGCGTTGCTAATTAGCATATTCATAGACCACGAATAATAAATGAGGCAAGGGTGTGGAGTTACATTCAAGCTATTTTAAAAGAAGATTTTTTTATTTTTTATTTTTTTCACAGGGAAAAAATGTTTAAATGTGTCATTTTGGTGATCAAAGATGAGTTTTAAGGGATAGAATTATTGACTACAGGGGGTCTTTAAGATGATAACAATATTTTTTCCCTGGCCCAATTTAAATAAGAAGTTTAAATAAAATTTAATGGGTCTTTACAGCACCTTAAAGGAATAGTTCACCCAAAATTCTGTCATTATTTACTCACCCTAATGTAAACCTGCAGGCCTATTCTTCCTTCCAGAAGATATGAAGAATGCTGGTAACCAAACAGATTTGGTGACTTCAGACTTCTATTGTATGTAAAAAACAAAACAAAACAAAAAACCCTGAGACATTTGTCAATACATCATTTGTGTGTGTGTGTGTTCCACAAAAGAAAGTAAGAGGTTTGAGACGATATGAGTAAATGATGATAAATAACCCCCTTAAGTTCCTTTTTATTTTTCTATATTCTATATTTTGCTACAAAAAAAGTCTTAAGGTTACAGTCATAGGATCCTCAGCTTATTAGTGCAAGTTATCAAAGTGAAGGCCTACTGGGTTCTTTGAAACAAGTTTTCTGAAGAACCACAGAGCTTTAAAAGGTTCTCTTATGGCACCAGGCTGCAAAAACCATTCAGATTCTTTATATTAAAGCCAAACATTTATTAGATCACAAATCATGTGATCTAATGAGAGGAGCTTCAGATCACCATATCAAAAAGAAAAATACAGGAAAAGAGAGATGGGTGGGGCACGCATCAACATGTTTTCCCTTCTGTCGACTGACCGTCTTTCAAATAAAAACATGTTTTTCAGAGTTCAATTGGTTTTGCCGCCCCCCCAACACACACTTACTATTCATGTGTGAACGTATGCAAGAAATTGATTGTGATGGACCGCACTTCCTGCTCTTGTTTCGCCTGACTGCCAGCAAGCAAACCTAATTTGGACCACTGGATGAGCTTCATCTAGACCTAGTAGACATATTTCAGAGGACTATCGTAACCACCTTTAACTATGGATATTCATGTTCTGATCCATCACAGGTCTTCACACATATTAATATCTTAATTATATATGTGCAAATGATGATGCCACACATGTTTAGGCAGGCCGTGGCACCGAGAGTGTTTGACAGCTAAAATCGCTGGAGATTTCTCTCTGCTCTGAGCCCATCGTTCCCCTCCCCTTCTAGTTTATTGCCTTTGGCTTTTGAAGTTAAGGGCACTGTGTAAATTATTCATTTTCCTGTGTGAAGCTTACCTCTCAGCCAGGCTAGCTTCAACAAGCCGAGGTAGGAGTGGCAATGTTTGTTGTTTGTTCAGTGTTGTGCGTGCATGTGTGTGTCAGTAGGGGCGGCTTTAAGCTCTTGTGTGTTAATCTTATCGGCGAGTGTTGAACTACCGATATCCTTTAGCTCAGGATTTAACATAAACGACCAACGGGCAGATGGATGCTGCTAAACACAAGCTATCCAGGTGAGGTCATCCAAGTGTGTGCTCCGAATGTTTCCAGAGCAGTGTGGCAGAATCTCAAGCACACTGTTTTGGCAGATCAAGAAGGAGCAGATTGAGAAGGCCATGTGGGTTTTGATATTGCCCGCAAGAGATTACTATCACACTGACAAATGACGTACGACCAGAAATTTCCCAAACATCAGTGAACAACACGGTTTCTGAGAGGAGATGCGCAACAGCACTAGGCGAGCTATAAAGCTGTAAAAACATTGAGTGGGGGCTGGAAGTGGTCAAAACCCATATCACAGATGGTAGAAACTAACCCAGCACCCTCTGGCACACAATAGTGTGTCGGCGCTCTAAGCGTTCAGAATATTCTAGGAGTCTGACAGACACATTTTTATATTTGTAGCATGTCTGGCTGAGAGAGCACCTGTCTGCTCTTCCGATTGGATACCACTGAGTTTGCTGGATGCTTTTGAATTCCAAATATACTCGCTGTGATCGCAAACACTGAAAATCACAGTTTGGATCCTATGTTTCTTGACACGTCTTGATGGTCCTTTGTGGAGATGATGTGAAATGTTCAAGGGTTCAGTACAAATGAAAATACCACAGAAAAGAATTTCCACTTATCTGTTGTAAAAATCACATTTACAGTCGAGCACATTCAATGGAAGTCTATGGGATAAACATTAAAATTCACACCATTTCCAAAGTAGATACAAGAATTTAATGTACAAAGTGCAAATTTTTTGTAATCAAATGGAAATTCCGACCAGCCCAACTTAGAAGCAGTGAAGGCTCATCCAATGTTGTGAGTTTGGGGTAGGGCTATCTGTTTTGTCCGACCAATGAAGAATGGGGAGTGTTTAGGAAACCTGTTTGAAAAAAGTCCTCCATTTAGTTGTTCTGTTACAGGGTGAGAATGGCATAGAAATTACACGCGTTTAACATTTAAATATCGTTCTGTTCCAAAACTTAGTGAGGTGGATTTTCAGGAGTTCTAGACGCTAAGGCTCAGAGATAATGTGTTAGCGGCGCACGGGTTCCCTCGATTGAAAGCCTATGCATTTTTCCCATAGACTTTTGGAAAATCACAAAAAATAAGCTCTGTGTTTAACACAGGGTTATGACACTTACACGTTTTGTCTATCAAGATACTCTTTTCAAGTTTACACAACATTTGTACGTTTTGAAGCCTAAATATAGTCGTCAGATATAAAAAGCTAACAGTACGCTATAAACGGACTACAGCACACCATGGTCGCGGATCAACGTCACCACCAAGCTTCCTCAAACTTTATCTAAAAAACAACTTTATTTAAAAACATGCTCAATGATTATGATCTCTGCTGTGTATGAATACTTCAACGTTTTCATGAGAAATGCTGTCCAAATGTCCTGTTTGTCATGATGACGTCTAAAGTCCCCGCCAAAGAAAGTAGTCCCTTTTAGCAACTTGTTTGCAACCGCCGTTTTTAAGACACAATAAAGGTTTAAAAAATCACAAGTGTGTCATAACTGGTGTGTTTTATGTCATAGATCAAATTGTGAAAATATTTAGATGCTTTGTTAACCACAGACCTTATTTCAGGCGATTTAGCAAAAACCCATTGACTTTAGGGTGATGGAACCAGAAGTCCTAAAATGCTAACTCGCTTCCGGGTTTTGCCTACAAAAACACGTAATCTCTGAGATACTCTATTATGCTGCTTCCCAAGATATCTTGCATGGATCCTTCACAGAAAAGACAATCCCAGAATGCAGTGCAAATCCAAGATGGTGGATGAGGTGAGAGAAATGTAGGCTGCATCCGAAAACCTAGGCAGCTGACTTATTGCCTCGCTGCCCTATCAGGCAATGATTTGTAAGGCAGCGTTTTTGCATGAAGGTATCTCATTTCGGCCAAACTTCTGAGGCAGTGTAACATTTTAATGATCTACCGCAAAATAGCAGTGAGAACTAAACAAATATTTAATTACTACAGTAGTAATTTCTTGCTAGAAATGACATCAAAAGTGGAAAACATACATTTACACATAAACTGACCAGCAAACTCAACTTTCAGATGCCATCTTTAAATTTCTAGCTCAACAGTCACAGAATGGACACACAGGATTGTGGGATATCAAAGGCAGTGAAGGATACATCTATGCCTTCAGAAATCGATCAGATGAAGGTATCTCAGGAAAAAGGAAGTGAAGCTAACATTGGATTTGGACGCGCCTTGATGCCTTTTTACCTTGAAATGTGTCCTCTGAAGGCAGCATTTTCCAGTTTTTGGACGCAATCATTAATTACAATATAATTTATTTAGTAGGCTACTGATAACAAATAGTTAATTACAATTTCAGTACATTTTGTATTGCTTAATAGAATGTTGCATGTTAGCTTAGCAACATGTTAGTGTTTGTATTGAACAGTGAGTCATGAACATGGAATATTCCTTTTTGAGAAATTGATGACATAAGTAATAAGTTTTGAAAGCAGACCACGTGAAAGATTTTAATGATTGATGACAATGTGGGTGTTTGCTTACAGTTAAACTCCATTTCTCCATAATATATTAATTGAAATAAGACCTTGATGACATCTAGATAGCACAGCCACTGGGTTTTTTTGGGGATGTTACAGAACACTCAAGCACATTTAATCAAAGTACACAGAGTTCTGAAGATCTGATGCAAACATATTTGGTCTGACTAAAATCTGGAGCGGTTGTACTAATCACTCACACAGCACAGTGAAACTCCAAAATGTTTCTGTAGCATGTTGGTACAGCCAGTATGATAGAGAGGGGTTTTCCACACTACAAACTACAGAGGGATTTGTAAGTCACATGACTCTGTTATTCACACTGTAGTCGTGTATTGTAGTGTGCGCACATGCTGACTGTGACTGAGGGATTTGGTCAAAGTGTTGCACTCTGAAAGGCGCCTTCCTGTTTTTTGATAATGTGGTAAGATTTACAGTACATGACATCCCCTCGACTCGGCTCTATACGTGCACCCATGTCTCTCAGTGAAAACCGCCACAAGCACTTTCACTATGTGCTGTGGTACTCAGAAATAGTGCAATTCTTCACAACTGTTGCTTTAATTTTGATTATTATTTTCACTATATTAGAACCTTATTGGCCAAACGTGACATTCACATGGTTGAAACAAAACATTGTATATTTTATATTAAATCGCTTTAAGACTGTAAAGAACATAAATATTATCTTTCTAAAGTTTTACCAATTAGAGACTTTGTACTGGTGACTGGTCTATATGCTTTTCAGCCAGAATGGAACAAAAGAAACAAGAAAAGGTTGTTCTGCCCCCATGTGGTTGATAAAGGTAGTGAACCAGCATCATACATGACACTTGGCACAAATACAGTCCAAAACACTTTCAACAAACTCTTAAGTTTTTGTCCTTTTTGATCAAACAAACAAAAATCTAGGTATAAGGTTCTAATAAAGCCGTTTTTTGGCTTTCAAATGGGTTAAGATATGCAATATGTGAACTAGCTACTTTTCAAGCAAAGTTCATTTTATGTTATGTATATAATAAGTGCAATAGAATAAATTTGTAGTCGCCCACAAAATATAATAATATGTATTCCATAGAAACTAACCACACAACATTTCCCTGAGATCTGAGGCAAAAAAGAAAAGAAACTGAGGAAAAACTCCGTATTTTTATTTGAAACGTACGGAGTATAACGTTGTCAACATATGCACTCTACCATATTGTATAAAAAGTACAAACAAGAGAGACAATGTAAACATCAACACAATATAAAATACAGGCGGATTGTATAATAGCAGAAAAGATGCAGTCACACTAGACTTCCTTTCATATTCATTCAAGTACATACTAAGAAGTCTTGTGCTTTGTTTTGTCCTCACAATTGGTGTAACAAAAACACATTTGATTAACAGAGTACCTAACTGTCACAGATTGACCTTTTGGCCCAAAGCAATGCAAAGAATAGAAACTTCAAAACTGTATTGCCTGCATTGTTCCCGCAAAGTGGAGTAGATAACTTAACATTTTTAATGTATGTTATTTATCATTTAATTGATTCAAACTGATGGCATAGAGAGTGACATCATTCCTGTTACCCATATTTGTTCTGAAGTAATTTGACATGCTCAAAGTCTAGTGTGACCGCATCTTAATTCCTAAGTGTGCCGTGTATAAAGTATGGAGGTTGAGTAATGGTCTCTGAGGTGTCAGTCCGGAGGTATCCCTGGCCTGATGGGGGAGATCCTAGTGTTTATCTGGAGTTAACTGAAGAAAGTTTATACAAATTCTTGTATAAAAAAGCCATACAAAACACCCTTATTGTTGTAGGGTGAAATAATATACAATTAAACATATATGTCATAAAAATCAAGGCCTAAAACTGGCCTGTATACTGTCCACTTCACTGCTTCAGTCAAGTCCAAACGTGTGAAATGTTCTGGAACGGTACAAAAACAGCCGTGAGTGTAATGTGAGATTAACCGTGAGGATTTCCGTCATAAAAAACGGTCATAACAGTGCTTTAATTAATAACAGAATGCATTTAAACCAGGAGAAAGGGAGTATCGAACAAAAGGGAGGGAAAAGAGATGGGCGGAGCTCGAAAGCTTGCCGACACCTGCTACAGTACTGGGGCACATAAGGATCCCAGCATGTCGTGCATCTTGAAATGTGCTTGAAAGGGGTAAAGGTTGAGGATCAGAGAGAAACTCATTTGAGTGCCATTAAGGTCAACGACCCTGTTTCAGTCTGTCAATGTGGAAGGTGAGTTTAAGGGCGGGACCCAACTTCAGCCCCATGTATTTCATCATGACGTCACTGCGGAGCAGGAGGAGAGCTTTGCCATCAATTTCCTGTAACACCAGGAGAAGATGTTTTATTGCATAAACAATAAGACAGAATATTCTTTGTGTGTGAAAGGATATTAGACACAAAATCTACAATAAAAATGTTATGTATTGTCAAAATGTTTTCTGTGACACTGTCAGAACTTTGTCAGAGGTTGAGATTCATCGTAAAATAAACAACAAATCGACCAACGATGAGCATGCTACATCAAAACAAAAAAAATTGCACAGGGTGTGCAGAGTTCAAGACTCATGCTTGAGACTGCAAGTCTTCAAAAGGCATCATAGGATGTAAAAACATGAACACAGGAGACAGTAATTCAGTAATCTCTATATTCCAGGGTATCTGCAGAGTTTTTAAAATCATAAGACATTAAGACCTTTTTTGAGAACTGCACAAATAAAATTAATACTATACATCCCTACAGAACAAACCCATAAAATCTAAAAAATAAATCATGTATCTCAAATTCTTTTACTTATGGGGCACACATTTAATGAGGTACTTAATACTGCTTCACTTTCGTGTCAGTCTCCAATGCTATTCATGTGTAATGCTGACGCAAGAGCCAGCCAATACTGAGCCGGCAATCTGACATAGAACCCGGAAGAGCTGCTCTGTGTTTACAATGTGAAAGGTGAGTAATAATGACTTTTTAATAATGAGAATTTTTATTTTTGGGTGAACTAAGCTTTTAAGGGTGTGTTCACACTTGTAGTTCGGTTTGTTTGGTCCGGACCAAAAAAAAAAAAAAAATCAGTCCTGGTACGATTAGTGTTCAGATTTATCACCGAACCGAAAGATACCGAACCTAAAGGTATGTTGTGTGCTGAGATAAATGCATTTGTTGTGTGTGTGTAGCCTGCATATGATGGTATTTTGGCCAGCTGGGAAGTCGTGAAGAGCATAAAATGTGTAAAGGAGTCAAAACAGAGACAGGAATCCCTCTGTCTCACACACAAATGATCTGCTGCGTGGAGACGCACGTCTGATGCCTGTGATGGGCAAACTCACGACTATGACGATAAAAACCAACATGTGTGAGGATTCGGTCCTTTTTAGGGTCTCATCTTTCTGTTTTTGGTTAGTTTACATGTCTTTGGTCTGTGTTGTGTTCATATATCATTCGAACAGCTCCAGAGTTCGTTTGGAAGTGGACCGAGACCCATCTTTTCAGTGGTCTTGGTCCGCTTGTTTGGTGCGCACCAGGGTTCAGAAGGCAGAATTCACACGTTCAAATGAAACGCACTAACAGAGCAATCACACCAAAGTTCATTTTAATCGAACTAAACCCTAATGCTGCGTTCACACCAGACGCGACTTGCGCGAATAAATCGCGCTATTCGCGCGTAGTTGGACGCTTGAACATTTTGAGTTTACTCGCTTCATTCGCGCATGACATTCGCTTCATTCGCGCGTGAAAATCCCTTCACAACAGACGAGAATTCGCGTCATGAGAGGGGCTCTCCTGCTCCTTTATGTGTCCCAGACTCTCCCACTGCTTTCTGCACACTTCCTCTGAATAAACACAACTTGTCAGTGGGGAAATAATTGTAAATTACAGCGAATAAGCTCAATTGGTCGTCTTTATTTGGCTTGTAGTCTTAATATGTATGTATGTATATATATATAGCTCTAATAAAAAGACCGTTTTTTACAACTTATCAGATTGTCCGACCTCCTCACTCACTTTCTTTCAAACACAATCCTTTTTATTTCTGTTTCTATAAATGTATGAAGATGTACAGCGACGATGATTTTGTCCTCCATTGTTGTTTTGAAATTTTGCCTCAGCTCGCTACGTCACGTCACTACTAGAGCAAGCTCCTGATTGGTTACCGCGGCATGGAAATTAGCCAAAGTTCAGATTTTTCAACTTGATTTTTCGTGCCGCAGGATTTCAATTTTGCGTCTTTGCATTGACTTAACATGTAAATCACTCGCACTTACCACTTCATTCGCGTCTGGTGTGAACGCACCATAAGGCATGTTTTATTCAATACATACATATATATTGAAATTGATTTATGTACTAATATATCAATACATAGGAATTAGAGGTCGACTTTAGGGATGCAGCCACCATATCAATGTCAGCCGACATATGTCAATTTTTAATTTTATCATTATCAATGCGATAAGAAAATTTGGCCAATCTATTAAAGCCGATAAACAATCTATTTTTTCCATCAGCTGAGACACTTCAGATGCATACTGTTCTCCATGATGATTTTGAATTGCTTGAAATGATTGGAATCAGCTTCGAAAAGGAAAATACATTTAAGTGCAACGTGCAGCACATGTTTGCCATATAGGCTACATTAAATTATAAGGAAAACATGATTTATCTCATATAGGATGCATTTGGTTAAGTTAATTAATGCAATAATAAAGCATTGTTAAACAAGCCCAAAATATACCAGGACACTTATTTTGAAATGTCTTTACTACTTCTAGCTGCTCATTCAAAAAGATGAGGGGAGAGCTAAAATATGCACTCTTACAACAATCTACAACATAATACAATATAAAAACCATCAGGTAAACACATTGATAATTCATTAGCAGTAGATCATTAGCAATCACTTGACATAAATGCATGCTATTCATTAATTGCATCTGCTCCGAAAATAAGAGCCTGTAAAATGTGCAAAAGCACCACATTTTGACTTTGAAGTGCTCAAATTAATTTAAAATAAATTATCGCATTTTAAAGTTTAATAAATCACATTAGGCTGTATAGTGATTCTTGTTTTTCTGTCCACAAATTTAAGAACTCTTAAATTAATAAAGACGTGTGATATTCCATTTAAGATATTTAGGACTTTTGATGACCTTAAATTTGATCAAACTGAATTCCAAACTTTTTAGAGACCCCCAGGGACCCTGTATTCTTCACTTACATGTTTGCGGAAGAGGTCTGCGTGTGGTCCGAGTTGAGGGTCGATGTCTCTGATGAACTGCATGACGTCCTCCACCGTCCACAGGTTGGGGTCCTGTCCACAAAGTCGCGGGCTTTCTCTTTTTGAGCTCAGAAATCGTTCAGAACCTGGGCAGCAGTCAGAAGACAAATCATTGAAAATCAAGATCTTTTTGTTCACATGATCACATTCCCAAATAAGGTTTTCAGTGGAGACCAAAACTCTGAAATCATAAGTGAATATTCTTCTATTTTACATTTTTCCTCATATAATTTGTTTTCAGTACATTAACAGCATAGCAATTTTAAATAAAACTGAAAAAATGGCTGAATTTAATTATTAATATTTGTCCTCCTTTTGCTTTAACAGCAGCACTCAAGTTGCATAAACTACACAAGTCTGTGTAAACCATCCAGAATGTTTTTTGTTTAGGAGTCAATGACACAAATCTACTTACATTTGATTAGAAATAGTGCAGAAATACAACTTTTGAAGATTAAATCAAATTTGAAATCCATGATTTTCGCTGTGTGCAAATGATCTTCAACAGTGGGCTGATTTTTGTACCTGTTGAGCCCAGACGATGTAGTTTCCCCGGTGAGCTGCTATTCTGAGAGAGGGGACGCATTGACAAGCCATGTCCGGGAGACAAATGTGTTTTCTCCAAGACCTCCGAGCTGCCAACCCCATTCTCTATCAGGAAGGGCTCTGATCAAGTGCAAAAATACACAAACAAACACCATTTAATACTTAGAAATGGACCAAAAGACATCTAGAGTTCACTGAATACAGTTTTTCTCAATCACTTTGGATCAATTCTCAAATTAAATTATTTTCTCAAAATAATAAGTTCAGATCTTTGAACAATTGGTTTCTTGTTCACATCAGATTTGAACTTCTTATTGATTTAAGCAAATTGCATGTTTTGGCATGAGTCCACAAAAGACTAAGTACAATGTCTACGATTTGCACAATAACTAAATGCACATGGCTTGTAGATCAAAATGTGTCAGACATGCATGTATATTCTACAAATATCTGACATGGAATGTTTGTAATGTCTGTTAAATTGGCAAATGGCCTGCCATTGTAATGAAATCGGAATCACACTCTTACCAATCAAGTTTGGAATCATATATATGGAGTTTGCCCAGTACAATTGCTACCATTTTTGAACAGGGAAGAACATCACAACCCTAAAGAGCAGCAGCTACAGCAGTACTGTATAAATACAATTGTAGAGTGTGTAAAAATTAACAAGCAACTTTGAATTTTCAGTTGACATGTAACACATTTCTACGAAAATAAATGTACTGTGTAAATATATAAAAATCATTTTCTTTTTGTGTACTACAGTATTGACTTTTCCCCGTAAATTTGTACCTACTGTTGAAATCTGTATCTAAAAAGCTCAGTGTGTACAAGAGCATTCAGCTAGACAAAACTGACATTCCTGTGTAGTATAGAAAGCAGTCAATGTCAACAAAAAAGTAGAACAAAAATATTTCCATGGTGAAAAAACATCCAAACATTTTGACCAGAGTGGCTCACATGATGACAAAAACATTTTTTTTATTTTGGTGGCATTGGCCAATTTGACACAATAACTAGGTTTTGAACCATGAATTAAATGTTTTGGGTGAGTTACTACATTTTGCAGACATGCAATAGAGTTCTGATGTTCCAGCAAACAGTTGTGACAGTTGCACTTACAGTGTAGAGGATGTTAAGACTGTTTCGGAAAATGTGCCAAAGCGGTTGAGAAAAAAACTGTAAATGCTCTTTTAGCAGTGGAACAGTGTGAAATACCTTCTGAGGAGATACGGTGGTTTTTAGGTATTTTGTGCGGTACAGGGTTGCTATGGTAGGCGTCATGTTGAAGGAATCTCTTAGTGCCTCGACCAGGTCCAGAACTCAGACTTTCTGCAATGTTTCTCCTCTCTACAACATATACAAGGCCCTCTTTTTAAGTCTGCACAACTGTAAGATCAAAAAGGCACAAAAGATAGTACTGAGTCCAAGCAGCGTTTGCACGCATGAGCGCTGACCTGTGTACGTCCGGCTGTCATAGTGAACTCCTCCTAGAGGGACGGGCTGATTGCCGAACAATGGGTCACAGTGCAGGTTGTGACAGAGTTTCTCCAGGAAGCGTAGCACATACGTCACACTGTTCACTGCCGGCAGTGTTAGAGTGTGGTGCTGCTGCTCAAAGTAGGCTATAAAAGTCAAATGGGCAAAATTTAGTTGTTATTATTAGTCTATGATCTGCAGTTTAATTAAATAAATATTTAGAGTGAAGCGCAGCACTGTGTTCTGCTTTTTTTCTCAGAGCATCTCAGTTTGCAGTAAATGTTGCTCCTTAGAGAACACAACTCTGCATGTGCTCTGATTTTGGGTTGTTTATAATGGGCATTTGGAAACGCAACATGCGTCGACCATATTTATTGTCCTATTTATATATAATTACAAACTGTGCAGCCCTAAAAACAAGTGCAACAAACCAGGAGCTTTATTTTATTGCATTTTAAATCGTTAGCCTCATAGCATAATTGCCCAGATCATATTTCAAAGGCAGATATCACAATTTGGCCAAAAAATGACTTAGGCATTTATGCTATGAGGCTAACGAAATGGCAATCAAATTTTTATTAGAAAATTTGCAATTACAAATTGTCCCTAAAACATTCTGTCCTAACAAGAAGTCAAAATAGGTATTTTCTATTAGCTTTGTGGGTCTGTGTGCGCTCACCTGATATGAGCTCTCCTCCGTGGCCTGGTTTGAGGCAGGAGAAGACTATGCTCTGGTTATGTGCACAGTCAACACAGGCCTGAACACACTGCTGCAGCACAGAGGAAGCACGGCCAGGCCCAAAGTGATCTGGCAGGGACTGGATACGCCGTGCATCCAGATGGGGACCTACTTTTCCATACTTATTCAAGTACACACATACTGAGACACAGAGAAGTTGTTAGGAAAGACAGTATGCAACAAGGACTGTTTTAATATTTCAATTTAAAAATATTTAAAACACTTGCAATACCTGTAGGGGCTTGTAGGGCGGCGCTGGGAATGGTTGCATTGTCCAATGGAACTGAGCTGGTGTCTGGCTCTGGAGTGCTACTGCTTGGGGAAGTGGGCATAGGATTAGGTACCAATCGGGGCTTTCTCTGTATACAAAGAAATAAGCACAGTCAGGTCAAATTGCATAAATAACAATGCCTTATAGTTTTTGATTTGGTTTATTAATATTAGTCTTCTGAAGAGTTGCACCTTGCTGCCAGGTTTGGGGCCTCTCTTTTTTGGAATCTTGATGGGTTCTGTTGGGTTCTGTTGCACTTTCTGGGCCCAGCTGGCTGGCAGTTTGCCTCTGGGTTTACTGATAGGTCTACCAGGACCTCCAATTGCTCCTTCAAGCCATGCTGTCCTCTTGGCCCAGCTTAGCTAGAAGACAACATAAAAAATACAACACATTAAAAAATTTCAAATTAAAAACTATAATAATACCAACTTAATAATTTAATCTAAACATATTTTTATAAGACAAAATTCACCTTATCATTGACCCAGCAAAACATATCGAAACTAAATGGATAGTTTACTGTCTATACATAAGTGGAATTGCATCTCATTCACACAAAGCATGTTTAGCAATCTTTGGCCTCCTAAACTTACAGCAAACATTGTGTTTGACCACCATGCTGCTCCTAGTGGATATGACTATAGCTAGCTAATATGATGTTGACTTGTGTCTTAACTTTTTAAAGCACCAGAATGTGTTTCTGCATTTAAAAACGTGAGATGCAGAGTAGTGGAATGACTTTTCATTCTGTTGTCAGGTATAAGTATGAAACAGCTTCACAAACTGTCTTTTCAACCACACAGTATCATTATTTCTGTGTTACAAAACATTATCATAGAAGTGTACTGGGATATAAGTTAATAGTTTGGGTATTAAATGCAACACTTGGATATAAGTCTACAGTTAGCGTTCAAAATAGAGTAAATGACCTTTTGAATGCAACATGGCGCTTCAAATAACGATTGTATCAATTACATTGTTACACCACCAGGTGGCGACAAGTGACTGTTGAAATATCTGTCATTGAATCATTCATTCAAATTGATTCTTTGAAATAATTCATTCAGATTAATTCAAAATTTTAAATAAACTGCAGCAATGAACATTTTGTCAGAACCTTTAGCAAATTATGTTATTTTGCTTAGTTGTTGGTTCAGAATTGTGGAAGAATAAATTTCAGTTTGAATGTGATTCTCAATTTATCCAGAATTGTGCAGCTCTAATTTCATATTTCAATATTCAATTAATATATTTTTTAAACAATTAACAAACATTATTTATGCAATTATAACTGCAGGCTAAATGCATTCATGTCCCCTCTGAGCTGCATTAAACAGTCTGTGTAAATAAATCTTAAAGCCGGGGACACACTTAATGATTTTAAGGCCATTATGAATGTAATTTGATACTTACAACTGATCATGCCCAAACACGTCAAGTCAGAGCCAGTTGCATTTAGTCTGTATTTACAGTTGGTGTTTAAATTCCATGTGTAATTCCAAGTATTTAAATCTGCTTCAGTCAAAAGAAAAAACAGTCTTTGTGTGTTGAGCTAACTGATTTCATTTCAGCCCTAACATAACAGCCCTAGAGTGTCTTATTATTCTAACTGAATTTATGATTAAGAAGAATTTGACATAAAAGATGAGGCATACATTTAGTTAGTTTAGAATATGGTAAAAAAAAATGCCTATACATTAATACATTTAAATTTATTGGAAAAGTTCATTTTTGTCACTGCTGCGAACTTTATGCCAATATTGCACAACCCTACTATCAACTACTTTTCATATTGTAATAACTCTAAATACATTTATACCTTGCTTCCTGGTTTGGGGCCTCGTTTTTTGGGGATTTTAATAGATTCCAGTTCCTTTTCAGGCTGACTTGTCTGGGAACCAAGTGTTCCTTTCTGACCCCAGGGCCCGGATATTTTGGTTTTCTTGCGGCCAGGCTTACGTTTCTTCTGGGGTGGGGGTCGGCCTGGTGTAGGGGGCATGCCTGTCCCCTCTATGCCACCATCTGGTAGGGCACCAAGTGCACCTAGCGTCTTCGGTAACCCAACTGCAAAAAATTACATAAAATAAAGTAAAAGAGAGAAAGAAAGAACGAAACTACAGATAAAACAGGACAATACAACACAACGTGCAGCAATAAACAGAAGCAGAAAATGAAGAGAGGCAGGCTTTGTGTGGAGAGCTGACCCATTTTTCTTTGAGCCATTTTAACAAAGAAACGAGTTGTGTTACACATTTTGGTGCTGGGGGCCTCTGAAGTGTTACACAGATGAAAAACAAAATGTGAGAGCAAGCACAAGAAAAGAGGAAGGGAGAGAGAATTCAAGAAAAATGGAGAGAAAGATTTAAACATCTGAATTGAGATTCTTGAAAACAAAAAAAGCAACACAGAATGAAAAGTTTATGAACTTTACCCAAATTAAACATTTATCAAAATTTCATTGAGACAAAAAAATTGAGCAAACAAAAAACACCAGAAAAATCAAATTATCAAATTCAACCAAATAAGAGCAAACACACACAAACACATCAGAGATTTACGGACCTGTTAATGAGGCCATGATTGCAGTTTGTACTCATCCAACTCTGGGAAATGAAGACTACACGACCTCACAGAACAAGGGTCTGCTCTTGATCTTGCAGTGCGTGTCAATTTGTGGCATCTTATTCTCTCAGTCAGTTCACTTCCTTCCTGCCCCTTAGTTTCGATCCTCTCTCTAAAGCTTTAAAGTCTGCTGATAGTGACACGACAACCATCTTTCTAGTACTGTTAACCTGAAAGTCATTTATACACAAATGGTGTAGTTTTGGCTCCATCCCAGACTGATACGTTTACTTATTTTCCTACTTTCCTTCAAGCATAAAGATATTCAAAAATAAAACACCATAACAACTTGCTTACCACAAATGGCTGTGAAGTTTAGTGTGAATTTAGAGGCCTGAAAAGGGTTTTCCTCCTCTGCCAAACTCACTGGCCTTGCGTTGTCTCTTTAACCCTCTTCGCTCATCCCACTCAAACGGTCACACCAGCAAGGCCTGCTATTGGGCACAGGGTTTGCAGCCATGCCAGCTGGGTGGATGCCAAACCATTGTAAACCAAAACCCTCAAATTCTCTCTGATTTTCTCTCTATCAAATGCCTTTATTGCTTAAAGGAACAGTTCGCCCAAAAATGAAAATTCAGACATCATTTACTCACCTTCATGTTGTTCCAAACTTTTTTGGGGGGTGAATTATCCCTTTAAAACACCTTTTTATTTATTTATTTTTTACCTCAATTTTTCCCTGTTGGTTTTGTATCATAAGATCCACTAAGAACATTAAGAACATTGTTGCAAGGAGAGTAGGGCCGAGAGCTGTGGGAACAGAGTGAGGCCAGAGGCGCAAGTGCTAATGAGCCACACCGGTCTCACGTCCCATGGAGGAGCTCCAGAAGGATAAAAGGAGGAGTGACAACAGTGGAGGATGAGGATCAGGCCTTGACTTTATTATGTTGTCTTGTTTTAGTTTATGCGGCAGTCGTCCGTGAGGGGGTGCCGCTTTACTTTCAGTTTGTTGTTTATGTTTATTTTGTTATTAAAGTTTTATGTTGAACGTTCGCCAGTTCCCATCTTTGCTACAAACATAAACGTACATAATGTAAATTGCATAAAGTTCTTTTTCAATGTCACTAGCTGGGTTTCCATCCAAACGTGAAGCAAATCTTTTCAAAATTTGCAAAAAAAAAAAAAAAAAGAAACAATTAGCTGCGTTTCTATCAAGTTGTTTGAGCGGATGACTGTGGTATTGGTAACCTAGTAACCAACAGTAAATAAAACACAAAGTCCCTTCAAGGAAAGTCAGTTCACTCGGCGGCATTATTTGCAATGCCTCCAGGCAGCTATTTCAAGCATCCAAGACCAAATCTTATCTATTTGCATGGGGGAATCCTGAAATCTCAAAAACTGCTTGTCGAACTCACAATTAAATAACATATTTCAGATCAGCAACAAAATCTGACATGAACTGTCCCATAAATGTTGTTTCTTATGCTCAGATAGCGTTAAAAAAAGCATATTTTTCAGGCTAGACGAGCCAATGCGCAAGTCCTAAGTGCAAGTTTCTAACGCAGCTGCAATGACTTGATCAATCAGCAATTGGCTCTTTTACTTCGGCCATATTGCGTGTTGCAGTTTCTCCCATTAATAACTAATAGGAGTGAACTGTCTTTCTATATCTATAGTCTTTGATAAAACACCGTCAGCCGAAACAGACGATTAGTCACGTGGGTTTAATGTTCGCTATGTCAGAATTTTATTCGGCAAATGCGTTTCCATCTCCCATTATTCGCATTAACTCTTTTTCACAAAAGTCAAAAACCACCTCAAGCGAGTGCAAAAACCTTTTTGCGAATTAAGGGATTTATTTATTTATTTTTTTTAATTTGGCGTTTTCATAATTTGTTTCTGATGCGATACTTCAAAATGCACATAAAAACAGGGTGATGGAAACATAGCTACTGATTCAACTCCATAAAACCCCTCTCATTTACCAGACAACAATAGGTACGAGTCCCAAACTCATAGGCAAGACTCTAAAAATTGTATACAGTTCGGTCGGTAAGATTTTTATATATATATATATATATATATATATATATATATATATATATATATATATATATATATATATTGTAAAAGAAGTCTCTTATGCTCACAAAGATTGCATTTATTTGATCAAAAAATCCAGTAAAACACTAATATTGTGTAATATTATTACAATTTAATACTATATTTTAAAATGTTATTTATTTCTGTGATGGCAAAGCTGAATCATTACTCCACTCTTCAGTGTCACATGATCCTACAGAAATCAAGCTAATATGCTGTTTAGTGCTCAAGAAACATTTCATATTATCATAAATTTTGAAACCGTTTAAATAAGGTATTTTGTTCTTCAACATCTTCTCTGTGCATGAATGCGAATGTAAACACTTGTTAGAATAATAGAGTCTGAATTCATACAAATTGATCCATACCTTTAGTGCCTGGCGGCTGCAGGTTGTCTCCAGTAAGTGTGCACCAGCCGACAGGGAAGATGTCTCTGGAATCGTAGCGGCAGTAGTAATCAAAAGCGCCCCGCCAGCCGTCAAAGGTGACCAGCACCTCCACACCCCGCAGCGCGCCCACTGTGGCAGGACAGATGAAGTGAGGATTCTTCCTGTCAACAGCCTCCAGCTTCATCCCCACCTCAAAACAGTTCTGCTCTGGGGCAGGTGGCTCTTGCTGGAGGGGCAAAGAGATGCATGGAAAGTGATTGAAAGAGAAACATAGCAGACAAAAAGAATGAAAGGCAAACATTTACGCTTTGCTTCTTTTAGCATCAAATGACCAGAACATGTTAAATTAATATGTGAACAAAAACACTGATCTTGTCTTTGAACCTATTGTGTGTGTTTGTTTATTTGCTGTTAGCAACAGATACCTTGTGAAAGATTCGGGCTGGGGCCATTTCTGCTCCGTTGAGTGTTTTTAATAAGAACATGGGCCATGATGAAGCATTCAGACGAAACCCTAGAGAACAATGCAGAACATTCAGTCGAATATCACTCCAAACTGATCAAAACACATTTTTATGAAGGCCAGGAAGTTGCTGATTTCTTGTGTTGCAAGAGACATGATCTTTTTGTGCTCTGTTTAATTTTCTCTTTTGCATTATTAAAAACATGTAAGGTATTGTGCTTTAGCTAAAATCAGAAGATGGCACTAATGGGGTAAAATCACTTATCTTTACTTGAATGATTTAAAAAAAATCTATCCACTTGTTACTTCTGACGTGACACGTCACTGTTTCCGGGTCCAAGCATTTAATCAGAAACCAAAAGTAAACGGTGTGCTGTAATACTACAGAAACATAATGATCCTGACCTTTTTGTCCATACTAAAAATTCCATTGGCCAAACAGTGATTCATTTATTCAGAATCGTTAAAATATTGGTGTCCAGGATGCCATGAATCCAGAGACTGTAGTATACATTGTGAGTTTTTAAAAGCTATACATAAATAGTGCTCATAAATGGCTGTTGAGATAGCATTCTCTCTTGAATCAAAGTGGAGGTTTGGACCCGGACACAATATTTGTTACGTCTTAATGACATAGTCTTAACAAGCAGATTTCACTGTGAATAGAATCAAGGTTTTAAAATTGTGAGATTCTAGAGACCTAGTGGTGGCTGCAGCATGCCTCCGTTTTTCTCGCAGTTGCCAATGGGCTGGATTTCTGCAGAGTCCACTAAGCGCCAGAAATCGTTCTTGTTGTCACTACCGTCCAGTCGCAGGCGAAGGCGAGAACCTGTCAGGCCCACCACTGTAGCAATGCAGGTCGATGTAGTGTTTCTAGGATCCTGAGCTTCCAGCTTCATGCCAGCCTTAAACTCATTCACTGGAGGGGTCATGCTCTGAGAATAAGGGTCAACTTTTTTTCTTAATGTGGTAATATGACATTTAAAATTGATCCATAATAATGATGTGTTCCACAGTTGCATGTGTGCATGAAAAGACTCACTTGTCTGAAACAGTGAGCAGGAGCAGCGACTGCTCCTGTCTCTTTCAGGTACTTCTCCCAACTGAAATGCCCTTAAAAATAAAGGTAAACATGTCAGCATCAAACGACTCTTGGGCTACATTCAGACTGTAGGCAAAGTGGCCCACATCCAGTTTTTTTTCCCCATAACACTGTGATCTGCACAAACCAAATGGAATCTGGTTTGGGCCACTTCCATATGTTGTACCAGATCAGATACAGGTCTGATGTTTTGCAATGCGAACTCAGTATGAACAGTCATATTGGAATTCTTGCAACTTTTATGTGTTTAATTCCGTGCTGTTATTTGTTATTGTCCTTTTGCACATGTGGGAGACCTAAGGCATCTGTCTTTATCCTATCTACCATTCCATTCCATGACTACCAACATGATGGTTTACAATGAGATATAGTCTAAACCTGAATGATTAATGATTAACAAAAATATATGACTAGGGGTGTGCAATATTGACAAAAAATTATATCTCAATATTTTCTGGGATTTTATTGATAACAATAATTAGACTATATTTTGCTGAGTGTGTTTATTGTGCTGATACCTTGACAGGTATAGGACTGCTGTGGACAGCCGACTCCTAAATTTTTGATATTCTTCATATTCTGTGTGGAGGTTTGTTCGGAGCAATGATAGAAATGATCTTTTCCAATAAGTTTAAATTGACTTTAACCTTTTATGGTCATTTTTACCTTTTTTAAAGGATTTTTTTTAATAACCTAATTAATGTATGCATCATCTTTTGTGTCAAATTCTTACATTTAATCAATAAATTCAATTAGACTAATAAGACACAATAGGGCAGCTACCAATCAAATGAAATCAGTATCAACAAAATTAATCTTTGCAATGCAGAGGAAAAATAGAACCTGCATCTTAAGTTGCATTTAGATGCATTTACACTTTTAATGCAGCTCAGAGGTGACATAAATGCATTTAACCTGCAGTCACAAATGCATATATAATTTTTTGATGTTTTAAACATAAAACGTTGAATACTGATATTTGAAATTATTTAAAAATGATGAAAATATACATGTGAAATTAAAACCACCAGTAGGTGGGAGCAAGTCACTGTTAATAGGGCTGCACAATTAATCGAATTCCTAATCGTGATTACAATTATGGATGCCACAATTAAGTAATCGTACAAAGGCACAATTACAAAAAAGAAAAAAAGTCCCATTTATTCTGTGTGCTTAAGATGTGTGTTTTTTTTTTCAACAGGTTATCTTATAGGTATTTTTCCATTGTTTTAATTTTAGTTTTATTATAACTTCATACCATGCATAATATTTTTACTTTTTTTTATTTAAAGAAGAAACAAACCAATGTATAGTTGACATCTGGGGCTTAATGCTATAGAAAAGCAATAAACGTTTTTCAGGAAGAGTGTTTTCAACTTGTTTATTTTCATGTAAAAATATGGCATACAGTTGCTTCAAACAATGGTATAAAGCTATTGAAAACATAATTTAATGTAAATTGTGATAATCGTAATTAATAACCGCAATTACAATTTCAAGGGAATAATCGACAACTATGATTTTTGTCATAATCGTGCAGCCCTAACTGTTAATAAGCGATGCATACGCTGTGTCCCAATTCGCATACTATTCGTCTTTAATAGTATTCGAAATTAGAATTAGTGTGTCCAAATCGTAATGAGTTGAAATGAGTATTCCAAAAATCAGAAATTTCCTACTTTCCAGCTTCTGAAGTCATGATTACGAGCTCATCGCATTCAAATTTTGACTTGACCTCTCGTTCATGTCCAATTTTTTAACTAGGAAACTAGTATTTACGATAATTCCGATAACACATAAAGGCAGCATTAGATAAAGGGGTTTGAGTGATTAATAATTAGTTTCTAACCAGACGAAAAGATGTTTATTCAATGTTAAACACATTATATTTCATCTGACTGCAACAGCATTGTGAACTTTTGTGAGGATATGTTTGGTCATTAACTTTTAATTGCATCATTATGCAAATTGCAAAAACATGAGGAAAGCTCTCCGCATGAAAGACCCTGGTAGATCAACGTGCTAATACATTTGTCACCGAAATGGAAGGAAATTAAATGATATTTTATGTGGAGGATTTTAACTGAAAAGTTAAACTCAAAAGTATATACTTTTTCTTCACAAAAAGAATATATAGTTTTAGGGCGTAGTATAAGTAGGCTAACTGGGATGCAGCAATAGTCTTAATGAGTGAGTCATTGAATCATTCATTTAAACGATTTGTTCATTCAGTAAGGAAACAACACCGTGTGTTGCTCAGAGACACAAAACTGTGCTGTGGCTTTGTTTGGAACTATTTTTGTTGGCGAAATAAAGCAAAAATATTGTGTCTAAAATGTATGTCACTTAATATTACCTTGTTTATTGAACTGTTGTATAAAAATATCACATTTGTAATCATGCTGATTTGGAGAATAAAATGGCACTATTTGTATAATATTGATTAACTATATTAAATTTAATATTATAAATATATAAATATAAAAGACATACTGATATTTGAATTATTTAATTGTAGTGAGGTTGCTACCTTGGTACTGTGATGGCACGCGAGAGGGGCGACCACTGCGAGCATGCTTGATCCGTCTACCATCTTTCCACTCAATAGCTACTGGGAGAGGAAAACACTTCAAAATCACTAAATCAAAATATCTCCCCTGATAACAATTATAACTTTCATTATTGAAATTATGACAAGATGCTAATCTTGCCGAGTATCTTCGTTTCATATTCTCTGAAAATCAGATGTGTCCATACATTAGATTAGTGAATTAGGTCAAAAGAAAAAAAACTCAAATGAGTAAATTTTCACTGCTCTTTTCTTGACTCAGCAAATTTTGTTACTTTAATAACAATGAATCTGTATATTTAATTTACACAGTGAAGACTTTGGAAGTTTACATTAATTAATTTATTCAATTTTGGTAATATTTCTTACCTGAATACTACTGTTAGACCTACTTGAAAAAACACTGAACACTGAAGAAGCACTGTTTATTTAATTTGTATATTGTATATAATTTGTACATTGTATTTTGGTATATTGTATTTATTTGTGCTATCGCTTGTAATTTGTTTATTTGTTCTTATTTTACTTAGGCTAGTATATTTTGCTGTGGTGTCGATTTTGGAATCGAGATTTTTGAAATTTCACTGGTATCTAAAATGTTGGCGTCGAATCAACCTTATTTATTAGAATACAAGTTTACATGGGTCAAGAACAATGAAAAAAGTTATTTTAATTTAGATAAATTATATAAATGATGGTTTTATAAATATTAGAAACAATCCTTAGCATTGAGCCCTGCATCTTACATTAATCATGTGTTTTTATGTCTCGCAAACTAAACATTGTTGTATGAACTGTGTTCATTCAAATGTCACCAAAGTAAAATTCTCGACCTGGCTGACATTATTAGGTGTTGTGAAGTGTCAGTTATATTGAGTTTATATTAATCTGTCAGTGTCATCTGACATAATCAAAGTAACATAATGTGACATTATACATTTATATATAAAATATTATTTATTTGTTTATACATTTATTAAAGATTTATGCTTTTATTTGCATTTGTTTAAAAAAAAACTTCCAATATTTTCTATAAAAAATATTATTTATAAATAAATATTAACATTCTGAACAAATAAGAGTCTCACCTTTCTGTGGTACAGGTTTCTTCATGATCCTGCTTTTTTCAACCTCTCTGCAAAACATAAACACACAGTGAGATTTTAAACCATGTTACATTGATTTTTTGTGGTTCAATCTGGCCTGTCTGTCTCTCAGGAAGTGAACTGTTGTCCTGGTCAGCTGTCACTGATCTCTCATTCTTAACATGCTGAACACTGCCAGATATATTCCCCAAAGAACAATAACATGGACATAGATAAAACAACTAGCCAAAAGGTAATTTTTCTTACACAAATTGACCACTTTTCTTTCTGGACTGAGCCAAAGGTTCGTTGGGTCAGACGCATAACAACCAGCAATGACCCAAAAAAAAGGTCAATGTGAAGTGGTAAACAACAAGCAACATGTTTGGGCAGTGCTGTTAGAGAGACAGAATCATTCATATTCAAATGAATAATAATACAATAACAACAAGATAATAATACTATAAACGATAAGATCCCGTTAAACCATCGTATTTCAGCAGTCAATAACATTTCTAAGTTATTCTGCTCGCGCGCATCTGATCATTTCTGTGTTCGTACACCCCTCTCTCATGTCTAAATGCAGATTAAATTAATAAAAACTAACTGTATGCGTACAGATACCTCAAAAGATGGCTCCCTGTCTCCCAGTTTTCCAGTTCTCTGTTCAAAAGCAGGGCGCCTTTGAGCGCCAAACACACAGTCCCTCCCTCTCCATAAATGACAGCGCGGTGGTGGCGGGGATTTGATTCATCCCAGTGGCTCGAATCTTTTGAATCAGCTCATTGAAAAAGATTCACTCGTGTTACAAAGGCATGAAAGGCGAGTCGATACGTGGAAATGGGCGAATCGTTCACTTAAAAGATTCGTTCACAAACCAACAACCACTACAACCTCATTTCACTGGGAAGCTACACTCTTCCAACTCGACAACTCGACCAAAAGCTTATTCTTTATTTTTTGTACGTTTTAAATCACGCCAAACTCTTTAGGGATGATTTAAGTGCATTTGACGATATAAAACAATAGACTTTTAAGAACAAAGCATACAAAACACCATACTCAACAAATATGCTGCTATGCTACGTAGCACCATGCCATGTTTCGTATCGCATTTTACAATTTCATATTTCCTTACGCTATACTGACCTCGATCATAAGAAACAGACAGTAAAATATACTTATTTGGGTCTTTATTATTGTAAGGCAATACTTCACCTCTAATGCATATACAACAAGCATTAGCTAAATGCTAACCTCTAGCAACTCTCTTTAGTCACTTTTTGTGTTTTTCCTCTACAATTTTTTGAAAGTAAAGTTATAAAGTGATGTAATAACTGCTACGCAATTATTACGGACGGTAGGAAGGGGACTGTTTACCTTGCGCGGAAAGGTTTTTGTGTGATTTCTCAAGTGTGAGGGTTAGTGTTTATCCGCCATGTTTTTAGTGCGCGTGTAGTCTTGTGTGTGTTCAGTAGCAGCGCGTGGAGAGGGGAGGGGCTGCACGGTGCACGCGACTGCACGGGACGATTAGACTCCTATCAAAGTGGGTCAACAAGGCAAATGCTAGTTATCTATAATGTGTGTTTGTTCACCAAAATGTTAGGTTATTTAGTTTCTTTTATTCGTCTGAACAGGTCACTTTTCATTTTACATTTAAGAAATTTCACATTTAGCCTATTTATTTATATACTTTCATTTCACTCATTGTACTTTTATTTATTTCAACGTTTTATTATGTATTTATTTAATTTAATCTTAAATCCATCCACATATATGTGTACAACAGAGTGCTTGTAATAAAAATAATCTTTGACACATTGCTATGAGATGAAGACGACAGATCAATGACATGATTATACTTTGCAGTAATTTTGAATCCTATAATATATATTTTTAGCTTTGTATAATGTTAACATAAGTATGTGCATCTGTTTTTATTATATTTGCTTGAGTATAAAAATGCAAATTTGTATTCTGTATTTTTTTTCTGCTGCAGAAACATTTCTGTTGTGTAAAAATTCAGTTTTTTAATTCGCAGAGTAGTTACAGCATAGTTACAACTACATGGCATAAAATCTATAACAAATAAAAAAGTGTTTTTGATGACATTGCTTTTTACTTGACTTCACTTTATTTACATAAATAAGTCCTTCCCCTTTGTGACTACTTCTGTTAGTGAAAAAGTTTTTTTTTAATGGAACAATTTTGCACAGAAAAAGCATACTTTCAAAACAAAGACAGGCTTATTGGGCAAGCAGCGGTTGTACTTGTAGGCGAGGTCGCACAGCTGTGGATCGTGACACGAGGAGGGCGGGGCGCAGAAGAGGGACGTGTCTAAAAGATCCTCCTCAGAGTCTTACCTGAAAAAACTACAGGAATACTTTACGCCATAGTGAAGGCATGTCGAGGACGCGAGCACAGGATGTTTCTTTTAATTAGCTAGGCACTTTTTTTCGAGATACACCATGTATACGACTGAACGCAGGCGCATGAGCCTGCACGAGACCAAGAGAAGGGATCCAGTGCGAGTTTCAGCTGGAAGTTTATGGCAGGATCCTTTGGCTCTCGAAATAGGCGGCGGGAGTAAAGGAATAATATCCCCGCGGAGTCGGACCAGGGCTTTATCCGTGGTGTATATCGCCGTTGAGGACGGGTCTTTGCCTCAAACTGAGGAGAATCTTTCACAGACATGTCTTACAGAAGCATGCGCAGAGGCGCACGCTGTGCTGAAGAGCATTTCTTTTGAGCGCATTGCGTTGGGCACATCTGAAATCCTAGACACTTTTTACAACGCAGGCAAGTTGTGGCACGTATATATCTGGGATTTTCAGGAATATTTAAAAAAATATATATGCATGAATAAGCGGTTGTTTTTAACTCTGTGTTTTAGATGTTGTTGTGGTGGAGATGAATAACTCTATCTGCCAGCCGTCTCTATTTTATCACCTGGGTGTCAGAGAGAGTTTCAGTATGACCAATAATGTCATCCTGTACTGTAACAAACAAGAGGACAGTCTTCAACTTGTGAAGGTGAGAAACTACACAAAAAGATACACCTTTAGATTTGTAAAGTGCAAGGTTGTTTTCGAAAGTCAGTATGGAGTACACTTTTTATTCCACTGAATATTTCTGTATTTTTTTGAAAGTCAGTTTCTGTATAGAAACCTTAAAAAACCTTAAAGCTTCAGCTACAGAAAAGCTATTGAACGTTCAGACCGTTATTGTCTAATGAAAAAGATTTAGTTCAATGAATACACATTGACTTCTTGACAACAGGTAAGAATGGGATCTGCTATTAAACAGCATAAATAGTCAAATCTAAAAAGTACAACTGTTATGAAATGATGCATAAAACAGCATAAATGGTAACATAAATATCAAAACATTATTTTGGCTGTAATAATAAATTGTATAAAATTACAATTCATGTGATTGCTTATGCTTGACCAAAATATGCGTTTTTTGAAGATACCCTTTTTATGAAATAATAAAAAAGAATCTTAGTCAATACTTTTGTCTTGCTATTGTAAGTTTCCCACAGGACAGGGAAGGTTTATTGCGCGATCTGTCTTTTCAGTGTGGCAAAGTAGTTTAATTCCAATTAAACGTTTATCTGACTACATTTTATTATGACCTCGAATTTAGGTTAGAATCCCAACTGATTACTGACAATTTATATGATAATTTATCTAGACATTTGATTATTCAAATTAACTCTTTACTATTATTGTACTTGTTAATAACAGGGTCCTCGCACCAGCTGTTATGCGGGCCCACGATCACAAACTCGCCAGTCTGATCAATAACCAGAGGTTATGGCTAAAGCAATTTAACAATGCTGCCCATGCTTGCTATTGTTAAAAGGTACCCATGAAGCCCCATACAATCGCCTATATAACAACTTAGTTAAAGCTCTGACAATAATCAGGGGTTATGACCAGTACTATGAGGTAATGTCGCTCCTTGATAGTAATTTATCTGGCCCCATATAGTTCATAATATATCTATATAACAACTTAAAGCAGGGGCAATGACCAGAGGTTATGAGCAGTACACCTTTGTCTAGCCCCATATAGTGAATGCGATTGCATTACAACTTAGTTAAAGTCAAGCAGTTAGTCAGAAACCTAGTATCTCGCCAGATGTGCCCCATGCTCCATACAATCCGAGATCTAGTATGTACTTAACCCTGGTTGTAGATTTGCGGTAACACGGATACATTGCAATCTACTGAAGTCAATCATTTCAGAGTAAGTCAGAATAAAGCCAAAAGTAACAATTTATTAGTCAGGTAAATGTATCATGCCAATTACATAATCAATTCAAAGATGATCAATACAAAACATCAAATACTCATAAGAAGAGTAAAAAAATGCATACCTGACATTAGAAAAATACACATTTCTAAGTGTCCTGGACACTCAGCAATGTGGGCTGATCTGATAACAGAATTGCCTTGAGCCTCCTGCAACATGTCTTTAAACACTCAGACCAAGACAGAAACTTCTTTCAAATGGAAACTACTAGACTGAGTAATTTACACCTTTAGGGGACAGAAAGACATTTGCATGAAAGACCCTGTGAAGGTGGACACACCCATTACAGAGAGCAAAATATCTCTAAAATCTTAAAACATTTATTACCTTCTGGTTTACTTCTGTGGGAATGAGACCTTTTGTACCAGTCACACTGAGACATGTCAAATGTTACCAAACATGTATAGGATTGTATGATAACTGTTCACATTAAACCATATAGATTTTGGGTGAATTTCAGGTCATCTCTGCATGTAGAGAAAAGAGATGGGGGAAGAGGGGGCGAAGGAAAGGAATGTAGATTAAGGCAATGCTGAGGTGTGATCGACTAATTTTGATGGCTAATTTTGCAAGAAAGAGTTCAAATGTTAATTTCCTTTGTTTTCTCAAAGAGTAGCCCTCTCTTGGTTCAGACAGTCCACTTTCCAGTTAATATATAAATTTAAAAAAAAGAAAGAAATATATATATATATATATATATATATATATATATATACACACACAAAACCTTAAAACAAGATACATTTATTGAGAACTTTGTGAGAAACAAAAATACATATATTGTTACAAAGAAAAAACACAATATATTAAGATTTGTTTTCAGAGAATATGTATTTTTTTATGTTTTCAGAGAATAAACTTATTGCATTTTTTAATAATAACAGAAAACAAACACACATAATTTTGTAGAATTATTCTATAATTCTATATTCTGTAATATTCTATAAGAAAAAAAAACTTTTTCTGAAAGTTTGACCTTTGAATTAAATCTTTATTAAATAGTCTGAATGTACTCTGAATGTATGTTGTTTTTTATTGTGCACACTTGTTTACCAATGGATATTACAAAATATAATTATATTGATATTCTAGATACTATTTGGATTGTAGATTTCACTAAAATTAATTTAATTTAGGTTTTTAGGTGTTTGAAACTAACTTACATAAACCACTGCTATATAAAACAAGCATTTGTATAACTGGATTTATAGGAACTGACTGAATGTGCTTGTGACAATATCCTCTGTCCTAAATAATGATGTGTTTGTTTGGTCTTCTGTATTCTTCATTCTAGGAACAATGTGGGAGCTACACTTTTATCCCCTACATGGTGTCACCACAGGGTAAAGTATTTGCCTGTGATGCAACACTGATGAGGGGGATCAAAGATTTCCTTCATTCCAGCTTTAAATTTGAATCCCTGCTGACCCCCTTGGTGGATCGACTGGTCAAGCTGCTGGAAAGTGTTCACATTCATTCTAGGTAGGAATGTAATTTTTTGCATTTTCCTTTCCTGGAAGTCATTTGCTAAATGTTATTTTTTTTATATTGTCTGAATAAAAGCTTAACACACTCTTGCCTCATAGCGAATATCTCCACGAGGCAATCCGCAGGGAGATCCGTCTGGCTCGAGAGCACTTCACTGGACAGGCTCTAAGTCAGGAGTTGGGCCGGATCCAGAAGCGTCTGGATTCGGTGGAGCTTCTGAGTCCAGACATTGTTATGAGCCTCCTGCTGTCTTATAGAGACATCCCGGTGAGTTACTAGAGTTACATGTGTACAACGACAAGCTTTCGGTGACAAACACGGCCAATGTGAATGATACTCATGCATAGAAATGTATAGTCATCATATTTTATGAACAAATAGTCACTTTTATCATACTTTTTTTTCTTTTTTCTAAAATGTGTATTTCTTTAATCTTTGCGTGTCAGCAGCACATTGTGTGAATGTTTTGATTGTTGCTGTGATACACAACTGAATCTGTTTAATTATTAATGTGGTATAGAAATGAGATCTCTCCAGCTTTGATGTAATAAATCATATATATAGTAAACGGTAAATTACGGCTTCCTGTTCTTTAAGATTTTCATGCTATGCTTTTAATTTTATTACATGAAAAAAAAAACATAAATATAATTTTTGTTTACCCAGAGCAATAAGCAAATATATTTGACAATGGTTGTGAAATATAAGAGGTGCCAGCAAACGTGTGAATAATTTATTGAAATTGAACTCTCTTTCTCCATGTGATTCAAGGACTACGAATCCATAATAAATCTGGTGGAGACTTTGAATAATTTGCCCATGTGCATGGTGATAGCACATCAGAACATTAAGTTTCAGTATATTTTTGCATTGAACAGGTGAGCTTTGTTTTTTGAAAATAATATAATGCACAAAAATATAAGGTTATTGGACTAAACATTAATTTTATTCCCTACAAAACATTGTGAAATGTATTTAAAGGAGGAATCACCCTGGTGATCGTGACAAGGCTTTAAAGCTCATTTTACCCATTGTGGAATCGGCGGGCACCGTGGCCTCAGATGTGTACTGCCTGTGCGGGCGTATCTACAAGGACATGTTCCTGAGTTCAGGCTTCAAAGACACATACAGTAGAGATCGAGCATGTTACTGGTGAGTCCCAGTCTTTATCCTCTCGATTGACAGAGCAACACAAGTCTGATGACTGTTAAATCTATTTTGCACATTTATAAATATCCACTTCACTATAAGGTGCTGTGGTAGGTCAACATCTGATCTTAAATAATACAAATTAGTTTCTTTAAGTCCACTGGTCTGCATACCCTTCCTATAAATTGTTCAGTATTACTGTTTTGCTTTACAGTAAAAATATGTAAACAACTTTAAAGGGTTAATTCACCCAAAAATGAAAATTCTGTCATTACTCACCCTCATGTCGTTCCAAACCTGTAAGACCTTTGTTCATCTTTGGAACACAAATTAAGATATTTTTGATGAAATCAGAGCTTTCTGACCTCCCTATATAAAGTGACGTCATAACCAAATTCAAGGCCCAGAAAGGTAATAAAGACATCGTTAAAATAGTCCATGTGACTACAGTGGTTGAACCTTAATGTTATGAAGCGACGAGAATACATTTTGTGTGCAAAAACAAAACAAAAATTCAATAATGTCTTCTCTAAATTTGTCTGGATTAAATCATGTTTAGATATTCAGACAATTATGGATAAAACAGTGATCAAGTTAGCTATGTTCAGGTATTTGTGTTAATTCTAATTTCAGTAATGATATCTTGTGTTTTGGCCTTTATGTTTGTTCTGCAGGTATGGCAAGGCCTTTGAGATTGAACCCTCTTTGCACTCCGGAATCAATAACGTTGTGCTCCTGATGGCTGCTGGCCATGAATTCGACACCTCTATTGAACTGCGGAAAATCGGTGTGTTTGTGTGTCCTTTATTTAGCTTCCCTGCTCTGGTTGTGTGCACTTTAAATAGTGAGATGGATCATAGTTTGGTCTACATATCATGTAATGCTTTGTTGGCTATTGGATGGTATTTTCTGTATAGCAGGCTAGTATATAGAAATTGATATTTAGTGGCCTACTTTTATGATACAAATGCTTCGGGCATTGAACATGAATGCATGATAACACAAAGTATGTGTATAGAGAATGTGAGAAAATAAGGTGGTTAAACAGGCGTTGCCTTATTTTTACACTTTAGACTTGCAGTCCTGTCTCATGCATTTCATATAGCCCAGACTGAGTTTTTTTAATTTGTGCCTGTTGTGCAGGTGTCACGCTGAGTAGCCTGCTGGGCAGGAAGGGCTCTCTTGAGAAGATGCAGGACTACTGGGATGTTGGTTTTTATTTAGGGGCTGGAATCTTGGCCAATGAGCACAAGAAAGTCATAGAAGCTTCCGAGAGACTCTACAGACTCAAAGCACCAATGTGGTGAGCAAAGAAAATGATGAATTATCAATTTTTGTTTGACTTGATAAGGTAGTATGAAGTTAAAACTAAACTAAAATTGTTATGTTCAGAACTGTAATAAACCCCTTCAAATAAGTTAAATGACCTAATTTGCAGATTAAATAATCAATAAACTGCATGATAAAAGCCCCCCAATAAATGCAATAGGGTTTAGATTATTATGACATTGATAAATGCATTAAGGCACACTGACTGTAATGGCAAAACCATGAATGTCGTACATCAAGTTTGATTTGGAGAGGGTAATTTTTTTTCTAAAGAAAAAATTATATAATTAACATTGACAGCCCTAAAAAGACATTTGATTTACTGCAAGGTGATTTCTCTTCCAAAACAGGTATGTTGCATCCATTATGGAGACATATATGCTATACAAGCAGTTTGCCAAACCCAAAGACGTGAATCATCCTAAACAGGAAGCTGTGGACTTTTGGATGGAGTTGATGGTGCAGGCATGTAAGCCTACAGTTTCCACAGCACGCTGCCCGGTAAGACCACTTCTTTTCTCCGTCCTCAACAGTACAACCTTAAAGGCCCCGATATATTCACTGTGAAATAGTTTGACATAAAAAGGAGTTGGAAGTACGTGACCAGCAGTATACTGTTTGCGAACATTCTGATGCCGCCCAGATTAATGTGTAAATATGTGCTGCACGCTTTGCATTCAAACTAAAAACTAAACATAACAATGGTGAGAAAACAGCAGTTAAGAAAGTATCTGATCATAGCAATGTGGATATGAAGACTTCAGATGCAAAAATCTCTAAGTCTGTCAGACATTTTTTTATCAGGTTCCTATGTTTAGGTACAGTAATTTCACTTTAATGGCAATGAAAAGTTTATTAGTCAGTTATTGACATGCCTTAGTTTCAAAAACGTCACTGACAGAGTAAAATTAAAAACATAAAAAAAATGCTCATTCAAAAGAAAAATGTCAGATGGACTTTAGAAGTTTTTGCATCTGAAGTCTGCATGTTTGCACTAGCAGTGAAATTCTGCCCTCTAATCAAGCCACATCACTTTATTTATATAGCACTTTATACACTAGATTACTTTAAAGCAGCAGCTTTACAGTACTAAATATGAAAAAACAGTGTCAGTTTCTCTTTTAATTAGAATTACAACATTATTTTCCACTATAAAGCGGCCCTCCAGTGTGTTTGTGTTTTTACTTGCGGAAGTCTGACTTTGATGGATTGAACAAACAAAATGAAACCTAGAAGATTTCCACATCAAAGAAGGCGGAGCCACAGAGCATACCTACCTATTACTTAATTGCCATGGAGTAATGGTAGTTTGAAGATGTTTACCAGCTGGAGCGAACTTGTTGGAAAAAGTTTGCTTTGGCTAACTGTTTCAAAGTCCAGAAATGAACTTAGTTTTGGCCTAATTTTGTTCAAAATTTCATCCTTTGACTTAGTTTAAAGTATATTGGGGCCTTTACCCCACTGCCCAGAAGCAAGCTTGTTTTACTTAAAGGAAATGCCTAAAAGGTAGAGAACATTAACAGACCTGAAATGTCTTTCTTAGGTTCTTATTCTGGAGCCCAGTAAAGTGTTCCAACCCGGTATAATAAGCGTAAGTGAGGAAGATGACAGCCGTACGTTGCAGCTGAGACACGTCACTCCACTCGAGGTAAACACCCTTGACTCTTGGTGCTTTTCACACATGGCATTCAGGACTAATTGTGCAGGGTGTAGTTTCATCGCATTGTGTTGTCACGTAGTTGAGTTTCCATCTTATTAAATAATTTATGTGAAAGATAGGCATCATTTAACACGGAGGATGTTGTGAATGACCCACTGCTTTATGCTGTAAAATTCAACCTTTTTCACATGTGGGAGTGTAATGTGCTTAATTTTGCTTTCCCAGAAAGGTCTCCATGAGTGGACTTTCCCAGCATCTGCTATTCGTGGAGTAAGGTACTGTGTGCTTATGAGAATATTGTCATTCCCACTTTTTTTCTGTTTTCCATTTCCAAGCTTGCAGCAGTTTATGGTCCCACTAGGGCTGCTTTGTTTTGGCCACAGGCCAGCAATTTTTCTCTGAATAGGATTTTTTGAGAAACTTCCTTTTTGAGAAACGCCTGGTTGACGCCAGTTATCCTCTTTCCAGATTTTCTAAGCTACCGGTCAATGTCTCTTTCTGTTCTTTTTCTTACTGTTTTTGTTCCTATTTCCAGCCCTTAGAGCAGCAGACATCTTGTTTAGAGCTCAGGTTGCAAAACAAATGATGGTGGATTTTATATATGGATCAACCCATATATAAAAAATAATTTTAGTTATGGATACAGTCTCCTAGTGGGATTTGTATTCCTGTTAGAATTAGTATTTCCACACAGATTCTAACAGGAATGTGTTGTATTTTTCATTAAAATGTTTATAAGTTGCAAAGAGCTGTTCAGTCATTACTTCATTTTTTTTTTTCAGCCATCATTGATTGCTTGTTGAATTTTCCTGCGGATTTTTATTCCTTTTAAAATATTAAAATATTTTTAATTTGTAAAATAAGTGGCTGACATTAATTGAAGAGACTTTCACATTTCATTTTACAACACAAATGATACTTAACCTAAAACCTTTAATTTTTAAACCGTTGTGTGTTACAAGACTACAGTAGTTGTCAGATTCAAGTTGTTGTAACAACATGTAAATTTCAAAATGAACATTTATGTAATAGAACAAAATAACTGTGCACCACAAACTTTAGTTTTAAAAACAGCCATTCTAAAAACCTAAGAACTATAAATTCCCAAGGGAGCTCATGAAGTACAAACTGAACTGCTCTGTTTGGATCAATTTCAAATAGTGTAAAAGAGCTTGACCCATTATCTTTGATATTTTATTTTTCTGGCATGTTGGATTGGATTGAGAATGCTCATGTTCATTTAGATTGAGAATCCCCTGTCATTCCACTCGTACAGCATCTCCAAGTTCGACGAACGGAGCTGCTTCCTGTATGTCCTGTACAATTCAGATGACTTCCAGTTGTACTTTCCCAGTGATCTTCATTGTAAAGGGTGAGCTCCGCCAAACGACACATTGCTCAAACACGCTGCCAATTACAACATGAGGGAAGAGCTCCAGTGTCATGAGTGTTTTCGGCAGAGAATGAACTCCTAAAAAATTAGGCTATGTGAATTACTTTCAAGAATAATTTTATATTTTAATACTGTTAATTTCATTGGTGCTCCAGGCACCATTCACTATTACATGCCATATTTAATTACCCTCCTGTTGTATCAGGTTCAGGAAGTCACATTTGACCAAAGATTTTTGAGATGTGATTTTTAACAAGGATTAGAAACCACAACAGTCTTACAAAGTTATTCTCATTCTTCCAATGAAAAAAACTCAAGCGATTACGTAATGGCAGATGATCAAGTGTAAGTGCATGTTTGAACATCATAAAGAAGTCATAAGGCAGTGTGTCACAATGAAAGAGATTTTTTTTTCCATTGAACACATTCTCAACCCCTATAATTTGTGTGTTGTTTTTCAGGTTCTGTGATTTGGTGAACTCTCTATTGCATCAAACAGAAAGTCCCGTGGAAGATTCCAGTCTAGTCAGGGGAGGGGAAGGAGTTTTAGAGGTGAGAGAAATCACCACGAATGTCATGTAACCTCTCATTGTTTGTTCAGGAACTAGTAATCCTGTTCAGCATGAGTGAAAATGTGCACGTGGTTGATTAAGCAGCTATTTCTACATTATTTCGACATTCATTGATGCAGACTAATATTGTCAGGCAGAACTGGTTTATATTTTTTGTGTAGAATAGACTTGAGATGTTTTGATGAACAAATTAGTTTATTAATTTCTTTTAGTTTGGACTTGGACAGTCAGGATCTTGGGTAGTCAGGAAGTCTTGACTTTGAATGAAAAGTATAATCATCATGAAAGAGTTGAGTTGACATTCATTGCCAAACAGTTTGTTGTGTATTGCCAATAGTCTTCATTGCGTACCATTCCAAATGCAGCTTCCCGTTGCATACTGTGAATATGGTACCACTATAAGATGGGCAGTACCATAATGCAACTGTGTTGTCAGCCTGTTTGCTTCCTCTTTAACTATCTTTAGTATGGACGAGACTCCACATTTAAACGTATTTCCTGCTGTCATGTGTCCTTGCTGCCAGTTTAGTGCTTGTTGAATGTAGCAGTTAGGTGTAAAATGGAATGCTGCTTCTTACAAAACTCAGTTTTGCTTTTTTTAAAGAAGCACTAGGCATACAGTGTTCTTTTAAATGTCAAAACTTCACAGAATAGCTCATATCAAAAAGATTCAAAAGATTAATTTTGTCATTACTGTTCAAAAGTTTGGGGCTGGTATGATTTTTTTTTTTTTTTTTTTTTTATGTTTTTACGTTTTTGAAAGAATTCTCAACAAGGCTGCATTTGTTTAATCACAGTAAAAACCGCAATATTGTGAAATATTATTACAATTTAAAATGTTTTCTATTTTAATATACTTTAACAATATATTTTATATTAACAATATATATATTTTAACTGAATTTTCAGCATCATTACTTCAGTGTCACATGATCCTTCAGAATATGCTAACATGCTAATATGTCGATTAGGTGCTCAAGGAACATTTCTTATTATCAATATTGAAAACAGTTGTGCTGCTTAATATTTTTTTGAGGAAACTGATACATTTTTTTAAAAGATTCTGATGAATAGAAAGTTCAAAAGTTCAGCATTTTTTCAAAATTGAAATCTTTTATAATATTAAAAATGCATCCTTGCCAAATAAAACTATTAATTTCTTGTACTAACCCCAAACTTTTAAAGAGCAATCTATATTAGTGATAAATCTATATATTTTTTAGGCAGATTAGTTGACCGATTTTGAGTATTTGAATAAGAACTGAGTAATATTGCCACAGCAATATTGGCATGTAAATATACATGTATACATCACTGGTCTTTACCCATTGGGTGAAATTGGTCCATAGGATGGTACTATTTCTCTTTCAGTACATTTATGAGACCAATGAGAATGGAGACAAGGTGGTGCTGGGGAAAGGAACCTATGGAGTGGTGTACGCTGGACGGGACCTCAGCAATCATGTGCGCATCGCAATCAAAGAGATCCCAGAGAAGGACAGCACGTATGAACATGTTTTTTCCATTGCGTTGATATTTTTGGGTAAAATACATACTTTAAAATATGCATCAAGTTTGAACTTTATGTATGTTAACAATATAACTTTCATAACACCTAAAACATGCCTACTTTTGGCATATAAAATTACTATATGATATATATAATAATATATAATAATGAAATGTGTGTGTGTGTGTGTATAATATTTTATATATATATATATATATATATATATATATATATATATAATTTATTATGTTCAATATTGAATAGATTCAAATAAAAGGTTGTTTATAGTTTTAGGCCACTTCTGTATTCTAAATCTGTATTTGGCACATTGTTGATCTGCTTTAGCAAAAACTCTGCACTTGTTTGTTGACCTCTGACCATGTTCAGAGGTCCCCATGGCCCAGTGATGTTTGTCCTCGGGACTAATGCTTGTTTAAACTGTCCTCACATGGACAGTTTGCAGATGTAGGCCTTTCCATGTGTCCAAGATTTGTGCTTAGATGTTTTACCAAATATGCCTACAAAACTCTTATGATTGTGGTCAGAGCTGCATAGCTTGAATCATCATAATATTTACTTTTTGTCTTCCATTTTGGTCTCTTTCTTGTCTTTCTCGTTCTGGCTCTTAGCTACTCTCAGCCGCTCCATGAGGAGATTGCCTTACACAAGAGGCTGAAGCACAGGAATATTGTTCAGTATTTGGGATCAGTCAGTAAGGATGGCTTCATCAAGATCTTCATGGAGGAGGTTCCTGGAGGTGTGGCATGCTTTGCTCATTGTTCTCTGACGTTATCTTTTAAGTTTTCCTCTTTGTTGACATGCAGGAATGTTGATTCCTTTGAAGTCTGTTGAGAAATCCTTGGTTTTGAGGATGGGTGTGTAGTGTGTTATGTTGGTGTGTGGGAAGATCTATAGCTGGGTGCTTAACAGAAATGTGCTTTACTGAACAGCACAGACCAGTTCAGAAAATTCGGTGATGTAACGCTTATATATGTGTTTTGTTCTACCCCTCTTTTATGATGAGCATTTTGAATGAATATATAATATATTTATAATTATTATACATATATAATATTATTTGTGTCCAGAAATGTCAATGTCAATATATGACAAGCTTTTTTGCCAACTCAAAGTCTGTGGTGCAACAAGCAGGAAGACATTTTTTATAATGTGACAAAAAAAGTTCATAAAACAAGAAATTATGTTACTGTAGACCCTTGTGGTCCTTGTGATCAATATATTCCTTAAAAATGACAACAACAAAAAACATTGACCTTTTATTCTGATGATAAACCCCCTAAAAATTATCTTATAAATAAAAATTCATATTTGTTAAAAAATACTTTTTACCTTGATGAATGCTGTAAGATGTGCACACTCACATGGACTCAAAGGAAATGTTTTTTTTCTTTTTATGTTGATTTTTACGGCATTATCAAAAATACAGTAAAAAATAATAATATTGTGAAATGTTATTACTATTTAAAATAACATTTCTATTTTAATATATTTTAAAATGTAATTTATTCCTGTGATGACAGCTGAATTTTCATCATCATTACTCCAGTCTTCAGTGTCACATGATCCTTTAGAAATCATTCTAATATGCTGATTTGGTGCTCAAGAAACATTTGATGTTATTAGCGATGTTGAAAATGGTTTGCCTGCTTAATTTTTTGTGGAAACTGATACATTTTATTGTGGAAACAGCATTTATTTATTTATTTACTGGCCCTTTTTGATCAATTTAATGCATCTTTCAAATAAAAAAAACGTACTGACCCCCAAACTTTAGAACGGTAGTATATGTTATACCACTTGAAATGTTTAAACAAAAAATAGAGCATTATGAAATCAATATAAATGCAAAGATTACAGTGTATGCATTTTCAAAATCTTTTTTTGTCAAAAGATTCTTTTAATAATTTATTTTATTGTCTGTCTATTCTTGTCATTCTGTGGTCAATTTGATTGACCTTTCATATGTGTTATCTTAAACTGTATGATTGCACAGTTCCTGAACTCTAACGATCATGTATTCACTTGTTTTTTCTTCCATTACAGGAAGTTTGTCCTCTCTCTTACGATCAAAGTGGGGACCTCTTAAAGATAATGAAGTGACCATTGTTTTCTACACCAAGCAGATTCTGGAAGGGCTGAAGTATCTCCATGATAATCAGATTGTCCATAGAGACATTAAGGTATGAATACATCACAGTGCTGCCATTGCTTTAAAGTTCATCAACCTGAATATTTTGGCTGCATTTTTTACATCATGTGTCATACTTTACATTACATTCTCACATTTATCTCACTAGGGTGATAATGTTTTGATAAATACGTACAGCGGTGTGCTCAAGATATCAGATTTTGGCACCTCTAAGAGACTAGCAGGAATCAACCCATGTACAGAGACGTTCACAGGTGAGTATCCTAGTGCATACTTGTATGCTTCTCAGATTACATTATGTATTCTTGTGTGTTTGCTTTTCAAACTCCTCCTGATTTTTTCGGCAACAGGCACTCTGCAGTACATGGCTCCAGAGATCATCGACCAAGGTCCTCGTGGGTACGGCAAACCGGCTGATATCTGGGCTCTGGGTTGTACCATCATAGAAATGGCCACAGGGAAGCCACCTTTTCATGAGCTGGGAAATCCTCAGGCGGCCATGTTTAAGGTGTTGTAGGTTTTTGAAACAGGAGTGTTATTTTAAACTGATGTTATATAACCATGTTAAATCAACTGTGAAGTTTATTTACATTCCATTTTCACATTCTCAATTGACTTCATGGTCCATTGCATATTTTTTACATTCACTGTAAGGCCAAAAAATATCATGTATGCACGAAGAACAGAAGACGGTTTATGCTAAGGTGTAAAACTGGCGATGTTATTATGGTCTGAAGAGTGTTTCAGGCCTAAATTTCTTCTACAAAACAGTTTACTGAGTAGTTGTCCCCTCTGCAGGTGGGCATGTTTAAGATTCACCCCCCAGTGCCAGAGTGCATGTCGGAGCAAGCTAAAGGCTTCATCATGTGCTGCTTTGAACCTAACCCAGACAAGAGAGCCACAGCTTCAGAGCTCCTGAAAAACAGCTTTCTGAAGGGCAGTCCCAGGAAGAGGGCAAAGCCTCAGTCCGACAACTCTTTGAAAGAACCAGCCGGTGAGCTTGTAGAATCACATCCATGAATCCTTGTGATCTTTAACACTTTAAAACAAAGAGCTTTAATTGGGTGATAATATGTGGGTACTTTTGTCCCAGTGGCCTTTTTGAAAATAAATACTCACTTTTTTTATTTGCCCAATAATGTCCAGCAATGTTTATACATGCCTCACACGAGTAATTTTTGTTTATTGTTTGTTTGTTTGCTTGTTTGTTGTTATAATTATTCATTTTATCATTAAATTATCTATCTATACATATACAGACACACACACATACACACAAATGTATATATATATATTATAAAATAATATTAAAATAAAAAATTATAAAAATTATATAATATATTTACATATTTATTCTTTTATTTTATTATTAAATTATTTTTATGTATTTGTAATATACTTTATTTACTCATTTATTTTATAAATTATTTTATTATTTTATTACATTATTTTTATTTATTTTTATTACTTTTTTTTTTATTTCCTACCAAAGTGTCATTTATACCATTGATCACTGATATGAAAAAACATTTGAAAAATTAAAGCATGATAAAAGTTTCCTAGACATAAATTTTATTATATTTATAAAATAAAAAGGTTGAAATCTTTTAGTTTTAATTCAAATTAACACCTGGGACATAAAAGTGCCCAAAGTTGAAGAAACACCCACTTATGAATATTACTTATACATTAAAGTAATTTGATTGCAAGTTAATTATTGGTTATAGAAGTTTATTTGGTCATTATATTGTAGGAGACTTTCACAGGAGCATGTCTGTACCCATCGCATTGCATGTGGAGAACACAGATGCTGAACACAATGAATTATCCTGCTCTTTTGATCTGAGAAGGACCACTCCTGTCTTCAAAGGAAATGACATAGCTGAAAGTCCTCCCAGCTCCAGTGGCTTTTTGACGTGAGTCCATTCATCAGATCACAGATTCTGAGAATTATATTTTGAAATCATGTCTTCCAGCACCTGAAATCACTTATTTGCCTTCATGCAAATTTGCTGTCGGTAGAGTGCCAGATGAGCCTCAAGGAGACATGACCACAAGTCCAGCTGGTTCTGGAGAGAATCTAGGTCTGTTCATGCTGAGAAAGGACAGCGAACGGAGGGACACGCTACATAGGATCCTTACCGAGTACATCAGCCATGTAGTTCAAAACATTCAGGAGACACTGCCACAGGTACATTCACACACTACTGTGTCACCTGAGATGCTTGGTGGAATGCTGTATCACCACCAGTGCCCTTTCTTGAATGCCTGAATGATTATGAATTGAGATGTGAACACTTGCTGTTCTTTTCTCATCTCGCAGACGGAAGAGCCGTGCATTACCTCAGATCACATCAGCAAACTGATTTGCTGCCTCCGAGAGAACATCCGCTCTCCAGACAAAAGGCACCTGAGTAACAGCCTCCTGACTTTGCGCTCCAGTCTGCTGAACTCCTCTGTGCCTCTCAGCAGCCTGCAGGCGGTGCTCTTTAGCTTACAGGATGCTGTATGTTCTTTGCTTTTAATTTGCTTTCAGCTAAACCAGAATCAAGCTAAAGCTAATGTTTAATTATTGGCATTGGCAAATATTATTATTTCTATTGCTCATACTCAGGGATAGGTGTTTGTAAAAACAACAACAAAAACAACTGGTTTCAGACCTAGAATAATGCAAAGAAAACAAGTTTATATTATTTTTTTAAACAACATGATACTATTGTTTTAACTTGTCTTGTCTTGCTCTCTACCAGTCGGGTGACTTTATGCTACTCCTGGCGCAAAAATTCAAGCAGCTCGGCTTTATTTGATGGCTTGTGACCTTCCATTCTTCCTCTTGATCACATTCCAGAGGTTTTCAGTGGAGTTCAGGTCTGGAGATTGAAAGGTTCTTGATCTGGTTGTTCTCCTTCCACACTTTGATTGTCCTGACTGTGTGACATGGAGCATGGGAAAAACCAATGTTTTTGAAGAACATTGTCAAAGCAGAAGGAAGCACATGTTCTTCTAGGATAACCTTGTACGTGGCTTGAGTCATGCGTCCTTTACGAAGATGGATCTACTTGATTCTGATCTGATCGTCTGGCACCCACTCTGAAATCTGGTGAAGGGTTGGTTCTGATTTGGGTTTTTTTCAGTAAGGCTGGAATTGGGGAGATCTGTCTTTGTGAAGGCTTTGATGCATGATTCAAGCCATGTACAAGATTATCCTGGAAGAGAAAATGCTTTCTTCTGCTCTGACAATGTTTCCCAAATTGAAGGATTGTTTTTTTTAGGATAATGCTCCATGCCACACAGCCAGGCCATTAAAGTTGTGGCTGGAGGACCACCAGATCAAGACCCTGTCATGACCAGCCTAATCTTCAGAGCTGAACCCCACTGAAGACCTCTGGAATGTAATCAGAAGGAAGATGGAAGGTTACAAGCCATTAAACAAAGCCGAGCTGTTTGAATTTTTGTGATAGGAGTGGCATAAAGTCACCCAACAACAATGTGACCAACTGGTAGAGAACAAGACAAGATGCATGAAAGCTGTGGAAATCAGCAAATATATTTAACTGGAAATCTATTTAAAAATAAATAAAAATAAAAGTGTTTAATCTTTAAAAGTTTACTAATAAGCATGACAAAAACACAACAAAATTACAAAAACTTTAACTAAAATTAAAACAGAAAATAAAAAAAGAAAACTAATTACAAAAATTAACCATTCAAAAGCTTATGGTCAGAAATTAACACTTTTATTCAGCAAGAATGCATTAAATTGATAAAAAATAACAGTCAAGACATTTGTTATATATATATATATATATATATAATATAACTCTTCTTACCCTGAATATGAGTCATAGATTTTTCATAATTTTCTTCATAATATGTGACTTTTATGTTTGTAGGTCAAGAAGGTTCTGAAGAAACAGCAGATCAAACCTCATTGGGTGTTTGCTTTGGACAACTTGCTGAGGCAGGCTGTACAAGACACTATCACGGTTCTGCTGCCAGGTACATAAAAGACACCTTTTCAAATACAACAGTGGCCCCAAATGCTTCTATTGCATCACTAAATCATCTGTTACTGGCATACCTTCATTGCAAAATCCCTTTTCAGAGCTCAAGCTTCAGCTACAGTCATCGTTTGAAAATGAGGAGAGTTCACCAGAAACTGAGCAACACACAGAGGCTGATCCTGAAACAACTGTCACTCCCCTCGCAAAGGACAAAGAGGAATCGGTTATCACTCAGAATTCTGAAGAGGGTCAGGCCAAATGCAATGATCTCCACAGTGACCTCATCTCCAGTCACTCTTCACTCGCAAAGAAGCTATCAGAACTTCGCCTCGAGTCTATGAGGTATCCAAAACCTTACCTTAGTTAACTAAAACCATAAAAAAATAATTTCGTTATTTGAAATAAAATAAACAAGGATGCATTAAATTGATCAAAACTAACAGTCAAGACATTTATTACAAAAGATTTCTATTTCAAATGAATGCCATATATATATATTATATATATATATATATATATATATATATATATATATATATATATATATATATATATATATATATATATAATATAATATAATATAATATAATATAATATAATATAATATTATATATATATATATATATATATATATATATATATATATATATAATATAATATAATATAATATAATATAATATAATATAATATAATATAATATAATATAATATAATATAATATATATATATATATATATATATATATATATATATATATATATATATATATATATATATATATATATATATATATATATAGCTATGGAAAAAATTAAGAGACCACTCCTAGTTCAGAAATCAATGTTAAGTGGTCTCTTAATTTTTTCCATAGCTATATATATATATATATATATAATATAATATAATATAATATAATATGCTAAATAAAATAAAATGATGCAATCACAATTACAGGCCAGCATACAGCAAAGTACAGCAATTATCAGAGCTGTGATGGTGGTGATGTCACAACAAAGTGACCTTTATTTATTTATTTATTTATTATTTTTTTTTTTTTTCAAATTAGCCACAAGAGGGCAGTGAATGCAAACAGTAATGCAATGAACCACACTGATTTGTTGCTGTTGGGAATTGTTCACGCTGTGTTCCAGGTTGCTGATTCAGCTGAATGAAAAGGAGAACGAATTCCAGGAGCTTCTCAAGAACTCCATTCATACCAAACAAAGACATATCAATGCCCTGGAGGTCAGATCTGCGCCTGCAGGAACAGGTTGCTCACATTTTTTTCTCCTATTCTGAAGTGAACACAGTATTTACCACTGAACAATTGTTTTTGAACTGCTTCCTCCATATGAGAGAAAGTTCTTGCCGGAGGCAGTCAAAAGGTGTGGCCATAGAGCAATATGTCACATTCATTCACATCTACTCAACATGCCACTACTTGTCTTTATTTTTGGGAGGATTTTTTCTTACTCACCCTAGAACACACCCTGTAATCATTTAAAACTGTTACCCAATTTCAACCAAAGCAAGGTTTATGCCTTAACCTCGGGGCTTGCGTTTTCACTACGTGTACTTCTATAGAAATAATCCCTGTTCTGGAAGTGTTTTCGAAACTTCCAGACTTTTGTAATAACCAGCTTCGCAGTAATATTTACTCAGTGTAATGTAATGTAACATCTCTTTACATGCATTTAAGTATCAGTTTATGTATTAAATATGTGTTATGTTTATTCTTTCCAGCAGATAATAAACCTTCATCCCATAATGCTCACAATTCTGCTATGGTGCGCTGGTTAAGAGGTGTTCCAGTGGATGAGAAAACCATAGAAATAGTGAGTGGAAATATGGAAAAATATATTACTTTTGACCACAAGCTTTGATTGCTAATTCATATTTATCAATTTCGAATAGTGAAATTTAGCTTAAAAACTTAAATATGTTAAAGTTAATAGTGATTGCTTATTCTTTGATTTCTTTAAGCTTGTTTTTCATGAGTTCACCTTGGACAGTCTCCTCCATCTCGCCTGCAGAGATGATCTGCAGTACTGTGGCATCAAGTAAGTACTTTAGACATAAGTATTATTACAATTTAAAATAACTGTTTAAAAGGGTCATGAAAAGGGTCGTAAAAAAGGCAGTGCGGATGAATCACATTTGTGTCGAAGACTCAGAATCTAATAAATTGTTTTGCGTCACATAAGTTTTCTTTTTGATCCATTAATGCATCTGTCACTTATTGTATCGCCTGTCATAGGAAATCAACACGTGCTGTCACGAATAATAAAGCAAGGCGTCTTCTCATAGGATGTGAACACACATTCTCATGAATAATTATGAGACGCCGATGAGTCAATTCTATAATACTACTATACTAATCTATCCTACTATAATAATCCTCTATAATACAAGAAAACATCACATCCTGTGACATTGACACAAAGACTAATTTAAACCCAGAAGTTGAAAATAATGCAAAAAGGTTTAAAATTCACAAGTTTTCTCGAACAGTCAAAATTACCGGATGATAACATTGACCTCTATGATGTTCAACACACTTAAAGGGTTAGTTCACCCAAAAATGAAAATTCTGTCATTTATTACTTACCCTCATGTCGTTTCACACCTGTAAAACCTTCGTTAATCTTCGGAATACAAATTAAGATATTTTAGTTGAAATCCGATGGCTCTGTGAGTCCTCCATAGGGAGCAATGTCACTTCCTCTGTCAAGATCCATAAAGGTACTAAAAACATATTTAAATCAGTTCATGTGAGTACAGTGGCTCAATATTAATATTATAAAGCAACAAGAATATTTTTGGTGTGGCAAAAAAACAAAATAACAACTTATTTATTGATGGCCGATTTCAAAACAATGCTTCAGAAAGCATCGGAGCACAGTGATTCTGTGTGTCCAATCTGCAGTTTGGAGCGCCATAGTCACGTGATTTCAGCAGTTTGGCGGTTTGACCCGCGATCCGATTCATGATTCGATACACTGCTTCAGGAAGATTCGAGCATAAATGAATCAGTGTTTTGAAATCGACCATCACTAAATAAGTCGTTATTTTGTTTTTTTGCCGCACCAAAAATATTCTCGTCGCTTTATAATATTAATATTGAACCACTGTACTCACATGAACTGATTTAAATATGTTTTTAGTACCTTTATGGATCTTGAGAGAGGAAATGTCCATTGCTCCCTATGCAGGCCTCACTGAGCCATCGGATTTCAAAAAAAATATCTTAATTTGTGTTCCAAAGATTAACGAAGGTCTTACGGGTATGAAACGACATGAGGGTAAGTAATAAATGACATAATTTTCATTTTTGGGTGAACTAACCATTTAATTTAGTTTAGGGTTTCATGAACCTTTAATATACAGTATGTTTTAAAATGTGATGGAAAAGCTGAATTTTCAGCATCATTACTCCAGTCTTAAAGTGTCACACGATCCTTCAGAAATCATTCTAATATGTCTAATAAAATCAATATGACCTTGCTGAATTATAATGTTCAAATTATAAATAAAATTAATTAAAAAAAAAAAAAAAAAGATTGATCCAAACTTTTGAACAGTAGTGTGTAATTTGAAGTAAATCTGTGTTTATCTATTTGTTTCTCAGAGGCGGGATGCTGTGTCGCTTGTGGGCTGCCATCTCCAAGCAGAGGAAGTCTCATCTCAGTACAGTCAAAGAGGACAGTGATGATACCATTTTCTAACAGACATGAGTGACTCTCTCTTGTCCAGTTTTTAGATACTATGAGCTCAGTGAGTTTGCAGTGTATAGGGTCTGTGCCTTTTTTGCACTATTATTTAACGTCTGTGCCTGACACTAAGATGAAAGTAAATCATTTTATGGAAAATACACTACTGTTCAAAAGTTTGGGGTCTTAAGATCTTTTAATGTTCTGGTGCTCATCCAGGCTGCATTTTTATGACAAAAAAATAGTCAAAACAGAAATATTGTGAAATATGATTTAAAATATTTTTCTAATTTAATATATTTTAAATTGTAATTTATTCCTGTGATGTCAAAGCTGTATTTTCAGCATCATTACTCCAGTCTTCAGTGTCACATGATCCTTCAGAAATCATTATAATATGCTGATCTGCTGCTCAAGAAACATTTTTTTATTACTATCAATGGGGAAAACAGTTGTGCTGCTTATTTTTGTTGTGCCCCCCAGTTGTGCACCCCCCCCCTCCCCCCCAGGTTTTTGATGAATAGAAACTTAAAAAGAACAGCATTTATTTTAAATATAGAAATCTTTTGTAACATAAATGTATTTACTGTCACGTCATCATTTATGTGTGCTTGTTGAATAAAAGGATTCATTTCTTTAACAAACAAAAAAAATCCCAAAAAAACTTGATAACCCCAAACTTTTGAATGGTAATATACAATCTCAGAATAGTTTGAGAGCATTCAGTTTCTTATGAAGACAATCAATTTGTGCATTTTAAAATCTCTATAATGTATGAAATATTTATGCTAACATCATCTGACAATCATATGTGAATGTGCAGGGCATTGAGTTGTGTATTTACTGTATATATATGAATATGGGTACAAAAATGCTTTGTATTTATGAATTGTGCATTCTATACTAAATACTATATATTAGCTACACTTACAAAAGAAAACAATACTGACAGCAAAACAAGAAAAAAAAAAAAGAAACTACATTTAGAAACTAAAATTAAAACTAAAAAACTACAATTTAGTAATTTAACTTAGAAGTAAAGCTTTTTATTCGTAATGCACAAGCGAAAGGAATCTGTAACTGATCCAGATTTCTTTCTTGTTCAACAAATAAACTTTTAAAAGTACAACAATTCCAAGTAATCCTTCAATTAATATGAGATGATAAAAGCTATGTGAAAAGAAATTAATGTTTAAAAGTATAGCATGTCACATTGCAAGACATTCGCTTTCCAAATGTATTTTTCATGTCACCTATAGTATTTTTTTAATGTTAAAGCAATGATCTTGTCATAGAAGAAAATACAGTATGCAAACCCAAGCGCACAGTAAAAGACTGACACTTGCTAAACATCTGAGTCAGCGTATTAGCAATTCACTTTGTTCCTGGTGCATTTTTAATGAAGACTTTTTTTTTTTTTTTCAGAAAATCTCGCCTCTTTAAAAACACAAGAAGTTTGCTTGCATCCACATAATGCATCTAGATGAATGTGTAAAGTCAGTTTCACTTCTCAAGATATGTTGTATTAATTGTACACGTAAAATTATAGGTACAGTAAAGGCTGCTGCAGAGGTGGAGTGTTTGAATACTTTTTGAACATCTAAATATGTCATTTTATGAGAGTACAGTCCGAAACATCCTCGTACACAAGCAGCAGCAACATCATTTCTCAGTGAGAAATTTCACTGTCATTATTCACATTCCTCAGAGATGTGCCTCAAGCCTTCCTGGCAATACAAAGTGTGAGTGTCTAGCGTATGTGTTTGGAAGGTGGGCGGTTTTGGAAGAAGTGATGCCATGCACTGAAGCTGATCTAACAATTCCAGCCGTGCTTCCTTATGTTTCTGTTGATGTTGCCTTGGTAACAGCCATTACATCATCCTCTGACCCCTGCCTCCAGGTTGAGGATCACATTAGTGTTCACCACAGGGAAAATATCTATTTTTTCCTGAATCTTATGTGACTGTGATCCACTTTTTTTGTTATGTTCAAGCAAGAACATGAAGGGTTTAATCACACACTTCATCATAGAGGATATGAGCTAATCATTGGGCTCAGCGTCAGTAGTTATTCAGCAGCTTGTAGCTTTAGTGAGCCATACCTTGCATTGTTTTCAGCAAAAGGCTGGAATACACAACACAACTTAAGTATGAACAGATTTTAAAACTCAAGGCATCATATACTTGTCGACTTTGTAAATGGTTCCAGATTAAAACTGATGAGAAAAAGGACAACATTCTCACCAAAATATGCAATAAATAATTTTTATTGCATATTTTTGCCTGCTGGATGTGTGCACTTTTTGTCTAATTCTTCCAGATTACAACTGGCCACTAAATGACACAGTACCACATCTTAGTTCTGAACACAACAAACTCATTGCTAGGAGACGCATGCAAATGAAAATGATTATTTGATATCCTCTGAGTGGATGAAATCATAGGGTAATTTTGTTACACGACAGTGATTTTCTAAAAACATTTAGAAAATTTTCTAATTTCCTTTGCTTTTTTCGCAGAAAGACGTCAAGGTTGTCAAAACAAATCCCTGTTCGCAAGGATCCGTAAAAACGACTAAAAACACTGTGTTACGCATGCCAGGCCAGTAGTTGGCGATGTCACTTTTTTGTAAAGAAACATTATGTGCCTATAAACTTGATAAAATAATATGTTTCAGTTTTCTAAGATGTCTCAGTTTTCACAAATCTGCGTTTTTGTTGTTTACGTGGAGATAACGCGTTAGTAAAAAATTTGAAACCCGATTTCAAAAACTTGTAATTTCAGGCCGCCAAAACACTGTTGTCATGTAAATGTTGTGTAAAAAGGCCAAAACTTATAAAAAAGTCTTCCATTTTTAGTTGAAAACAGTGTAGTGTAAATGGCCTCATAGTCTGAAGCTAAAAAAAATCTGTGTCCATCATGCACTACCTGATTTTCTGTGAAATATGTTAACTTCGACTGCCCAAAATCTGCAGACTGACTCTGATTTTCAGCAACTAGCAATTGACTCATCCAATGTAATGGTCATGTTCTGTTCTGTGGTGCATTTCCCAAAAGCATCATTAGTCAACTATAGTCACAAGTTCCATTGAACCCTATTGGTAACAACTTGCGACCATAGTTGACTTTAGGAAAAGTACCCCTGTTTAGCTATCCTGTGTTCCCTGTCGCTATTTGAGTTCTTGTTCAAATATTTGTTGCTGTGATTTCTGATTGAGTTTCGCACCTGTTCCTTGATTCCTTGATTACTTTCCCTGTATATATAAGCCCTCAGTTTCTCTCATTTCCTTGTTTGCCATTTTCTGAGTATCATTGATATTTAATGTGTAGTTGCTTGTTAATTTCTCAGTAGTAAATTTTCTTGTATCTCATTTATCTTTCATTTCGCCCTTTTGTGGATTGCACTACAGAGTGCAGCATGACATCCAGACTGCAAATCAAGGCAAAACATTGTTACAAATGTTGTGTAGTTTATTCTGTGCATGACAAATGATTGGAAAGTTTTTGGCATATGTGGGCCAGAGAGAAGTTGTCCATGTTTTGAAATGATTATTAAACTTTTGTTGTTACTATACTAAGGGTTAGTTCTGCCAAAAATGAAAATAATGTAATTTATTACTCACCCTCATGTCGTTCTACAGCCATAAGACCTTCATTCATCTTCCGAACACAAATTAAGATATTGTTGATGAAATATGATGGCTCAGTGAGGCCTTTATTGAGAGCAAAGCTATTGAAACTCTCAAGGTCCATAAAGGTACTAAAAACATATTTGAAACGGTTCATGTGAGTTCAGTGGTTTAATCTTAATATTACAAAGCGAAAAGAATACTTTTTGTGTGCCAGAAAAACAAAAAGACTTTTCAACAATATCTATATGGGCTGAGTTCAAATTACTGCTTCAGAGTTTTACGAATCGAATCGGAGCGCCAAAGTCACGTGATTTCAGCAGTTTAACCGTTTGAAAGGAGATCCGAATCACTAATCTGAAACAAAAGATTCACAAAGCTCAAGCTTCATGAAGCAGTGTTTTGAAATTGGCCCATATAGATATTGTTGAAACGTCATTATTTAGTTTTTTGGAGCACAAAAAGTATTCTTGTCGCTTTGTAATATTAAGATAGAACCTCTGAACTCACATGAACCGTTTCAAATATGTTTTTAGTAACTTTATGGACATTGAGAGTTTGAATGTCTTTGCTCTCAATGCAGGCCTCACTGAGCCATCGAATTTCATCAACAATATCTTAATTTGTGTTCCAAAGATGAATGAAGGTCTTACGGATGTAGAACGACATGAGAGTGAATAATTAATGACATTAATGACATTATTTTTGGGCGAACTAACCCTTTAAATCCCATTGCAGTAAACAATATAGTCCAATTTCACAGTTGCTTTTTACTGATTAGACATCAATTGCTTTTTATTGACTTGGCACGTGTAATGGCTAGCAGAACATAGATTGTCCTTGAAATTTGGTTGTAGTCCAGGGCTCTACACGGCTAGTGGAGGTTTGCAGCAGGTGGCACAGATGTCACTGTGCCACCTGCTTGAGGTTAACTAAATATGTTTAGCTTTTCATGACCACATATTTCCTCTTCCTTCCTGCCCTATTCTTTGCTATGTATGTTATTGAGCTCATTCTGTCCTCCTTTTACTGTCAAGACCTCTTAAGCACTCTCTTTGTGAAGGCTTTGTGCATGCCATCAAGAATAATATGGAGGGGTTGGGCTTTTGGACTTCATTCTGTTCATCGTTTTTGTCAATGAGATTTTCGAGCATTTCAAATAAAGCTCTTATCATCAATGCTGTACTGGCTAACCACTATAGATTGCATTCTTAAAAAAATAAAGTTTCTTTATTGGCATCTGTTTCCATGAAGAACCTTTAACATCCATGCAACTTTCTATTGCACAAAATATACAAAATGTTCTTCACATTTATAAAAAAAGAACTGTTTTCTGAAAGGTTCTTTAAGGAACCCAAAACGGTTCTTCTATGGCATCACTGCAAAAATCTTCTTTTTGGAACCTTTATTTTTAAGAATGCACATCCATCATCAGATCCAGAGAAGTTTTGCAACTCTGTAAGTAGGCTACTAGAAGTATGGTACAGGTTTAGCATTAAACCACAGCTGTATCTACTGCATCTGCAGTGCATGGACAACAGTATAAAAGCTACAATTAAATTCTTTTTTTAAAAACGTTTTCATTCAAAATGTATCAATAGGCTATATTTCAACAGCGAAGGACATTTTAAAGAGGAATTTAAGCTTTTAAACTCATCCAGTAGGGTCACAGTGGGTCATTCACCCACTCTGTCCCGTTTTCATTCTCTCTTTATCTTCCCGGTAGTACAATGTTTGTCATGGTAATGAAAGGGTCTATGGGCGGATCTTTGGATGGTGGAGAATGGGGTGGGGGCTACATGAAGGTGTTGAAGGGCAAAAAAGGGGGCTGTGGTTTCTACAGTGCAAGGTTCAATTCATGGCTTTGGAAAGGGGTCTGGAGGTGAGGTGTGGGGGATGAACATTTTATTCATGTTTGTATGCATGGCTCTGTTACCTCTGTTAGGGTAAGATGAGAGAAAATGCCCCACTTAAGAATATTTTCTGCTAAATTATAACATCCACAGTTTAGCATGTACAGGATGACAATGCATCATCCAATATATTAAGGTAAATAAATTTAGTTTCAACAATAATCTATGAATTTAAATTGAAGAATTGCACTTAACTAGTTTATATGTTATTTAGGGATGCACCAATACCGATACAGTATCGGTATCATGCCGATACCAAGCTCATGTACTTGTACTCGTACTCATAAAAATACCCCCGATACCAAAGACCGATACCTCATGTGACGTAACTGACAGAATTTTCTTTAAGTTTGCGACGAGCACATAAAAATTGTTACTTTTTTCATTGGAGTAATAATAAAGAAGCTGTCCTTCTTTCATTAGTCTCATTGTGTTGTGCTTGGAAAATTGGAACATCACCCAAAAAAAAAAGAGAGAGAGAGAGAGAGAGACATTAATAAATGTATAGACACGCATACAAGTGCACATACATACACGTACATTATTATTGCACTGTATTCGTACTATTCGTGTTGGCTGTTAATATGTGTTTTGTAATGTAAATAAAAAAAATTCAAAATAAATGTATAGGCATCGGTATCAGCGAGTACTAGAAAAAATTCGGTACTTGTACTCAGTCCTTAAAAAATGGTATCGGTGCATCCCTAGTTATGATGAATAATGAAAATGTTTGAAAGGTACATAAAACTCATTGAATAATAATGCAATGAATTATAATAATTATTCAATAAAATATACTCAAGACTCAAGGAGACAATTTAAACTGACCTAAAATACAATATTCAGATGAATGACAAAAGCTTTTATGTAGTGCAGTTCATTGGCCTTGAAAATTTGCTTTCAAATAGAATTTGTTTAGACTTTCTTGGTTCACTTGAATTCCTAAATGTAATTTTGACTAAAAGCAAGTGATAACTCAGTATATGTTTCACCATGCAAAATTATATTCATGTTGGCTCATCATAGTATTTCCCCCAGCAGGTTATAGACATTTTGTGAGACACCTTTATAAATATTTACCTTCAAGGTAATCATAACTCTGTTACGTTTAAATCGGGTTAATAGGAACAACTTTGTGGTTGTCTTTGCCCACATTTTACCAAAAACATTTCCCAACCTTATTTATATTTGCAAAGCACATCCACATTGTGTTGTTTAATATTGGTTTACATTACCTCACTTACAATATCTAATGTCATGCAACATTAAACCAGAACTGTGGTTGACTGGAGAAAATGATTTCAGACAAATATGCTGACTGATCTCATTCTGCTACGCATTACAAGCAAAGTAGCCTGATTTATTTGATACCACATTGTTTTATTTATGATCTGTCAACCCCATCCTGTTGCTTCCCATCTGAACTATACAAGGCAGGACAGACTTTGGCAGAAATGTTTCAAACAATGAACAGATGACATTGCCCAGACTCAATACGTCATTTTCTTTCTAACAAAGTTGGCTGACACACGTTCCTCATAAAACAGACTTATGAAAGACTGAAGGTCCAATCTGGGTGCATTCTGGGCATTCCTGTTATTGTGATTTCATTAAGGGGCCACTGATGACCCTGCACCATGCAGAGATGCTGACCCGTTGGGTTCTTCAGGACAATAGACAAGCTTCTTGAGACTGACACTGTTGAACCTGAGCCTCAGCAAGAATATAAAACTACTGTGTTTAAAGCCCAGTGTCTGGAATGGTAGCAATGGAACAAACTGCTAGATGTCAAATAGCAATCGAACTGTATTGACTCACAACACATGTATCACACTTGCTTCTCTTGACAATGAAAATAGTTAAACCAGACTTGTTTTTGACTCAGAACTCGGTTGAATTTCCCTTTCTAATTTTTTTTTTTATTTGATCATATTAGAGATCTATTGTACCCTGTTTACTCCGTGCTTGGATGCCCCTCACAGTCCAGCTCTATTCAGCTATCAAATTCAACAAAGCCATCAGAAAATATTGCCCAGAATGTGTTTAAGTTTGTGTACGCCCACAGGGACATAAATATTCACTGTGTGTGTGAGTTCACATCTTTAGTTCACAGTGCTTTTTTTGTGAATGGCATATGGTTGTTTTGTTCTTATTTTCCATAATGAAATGCTGTTTACAATGACATTTTCAGTGTAATTACAAAATTGTCCTCAATAAAACAAAGCTGCACTATTTTCTGCTTTGTCATGCCTCATTTATTCTCAACTCATACAGAAGTTTCTGAGTGAGTCTTTCCATTAGCTTCATGCTTAAAAAGTGCAAGTGAAGAACATGAGGTCAATGAATAGAGGGATTTGTGAATGAATTAGCAGATTTGTAGCTAATTTTAGTACCTTTTAATTTTAGCTCATTTTAAAGCTTTGCAGAAAGAGATAACTTCAGAAAGAGGTCAGTTCATACTGTATTATTGGCAATAGTATCATGCATATGATGTAGAAATGATTATATATGGTTTCCATATGTTGTTCACTATTCAACAATGAATTGAGAATGCTGCAATTAAAAAAGGTAAAATTACATGATAGATAGATAGATAGATAGATAGATAGATAGATAGATAGATAGATAGATAGATAGATAGATAGATAGATAGATAGATAGATAGATAGATAGATAGATAGATAGATAGATAGATAGATAGTTTCTAAACCCCCCCAATCACTCTGTCCAGTTGCAGTGACAGGTGGCTCTTGGGGGTTTGTGTTAACACAGGCCAACAGCTGCACAAAGGAGTCCCACTGGTCTTTTCGGGGGACGGGATGTCCCCTCTCAAGCGTGCCATTTGCACCCCCCAATCTCACTCCTACACCAACCCCCTCTTTCCTCAATAGCGTCCACTCTTATCCTCTCTTGAGCAGATGCCAGCTGGGCTCTACAGGTGGCAAGCAGCTTCGTAATTCATAAGATTTAGCAAAACATCTTTTTTTCCCCCCTGTTATCGTGGTTTTGTCCCTCAGGATATATTAGGTTATGTTGAATTGAACAGAAGACGCATCTTATGCAATATAATTGTGACATTGTGACATTGAAGTTGTAAAATTTGCTATTTCGCTTTATGTTGCTAATCTATACCACAAAAGCACCAATAATAATATAACTTATAAAATTACTTATAACTGCTGGTCATTTTATCATCTGCTTTGAGTCTTATTTGGGCATAAGCATGGCCGTAACCACCATAGGCGTTAAGGGGATCCCAGTTTCTTCCCTGTGTTGCCATATTTCCTTTTCAAACAAAGTTTGGATGGGACTTTGAAACTGTAAATCATGATTTGCTACTATTGTAGATCAGTGCAGGTATGGGACGTTCTCGTTCTAGAGAGCATGACTGGATAAAATAAGTGAGTGCAGTATGAGTCATCAATATTTTTGGGCTGTTGCCTGGAAGAGAAAGACTCCAAATATATGTGGGAAAAGTGATTTTTTCCCCCAACTTTCTCTAGCATATGTGACAACAAAGCTAACACACATCAACAAAAATCCAGTTTTCATGGCTGTTTAAAGAAAAAGTGTGACATGAAAATTCTACTTTCTACACACATTTTATGCGTATAATATAATTTGTATTTAAAGAAAATAGGGGGGTTGGGGTGTAGTCTCAGACACTGTAAAACATGTGATGGGCTCATAGAGAAAAAACAGCACTCTGAATAGTCATTACGGCATCTTTCTATAATGAAATTAGGGTTTAGTCCATTGAGTCACAAAACTAGGCAGTTTGAACATTTTGGAGACGCAGGCAGACGAAACCGTCTGATGTAAAACAGGTTGGACAAGTAAAATAGTTAACAGTATTTAAAAGATAAGAGCTTGTAAAAGTAAGAAATACAAAATTATTTATTTCAGTCCTTTTCTGATTAGATTTGTGATTTCTAAATCGTATTAACAAACCTTTGCGGATAATTAGGGATTACTTTAATTCTACATCCACCCCTACGTGAAATGTGGTACATTCCACACTGGAGGCCGAGTTGGGACGGTCTTCAGCTCACAATGAGCCGCATGCCATCACCTTCAGAGCGGCAGAGGGAGCACACAGGCGTCGGTTGTGTGTCAGAAAGTTTATTGAATCTCACCGCTCCATGAGGCCGTGGCAAATCTACAGTTTTATGACTGGACTTTAATCACGGGCTCTACATGCGTCCCACGTATCCATAATATTTTCCCAAGACCTTTCAATTGTTTTGGGGATTTTAGTGTGCGTTGAGCAGAAACAGGGATCGGTTTCGTGTGCCTGTGGAAATCCGGAGCGATTGAAGAAAGTTTCTCCCAGTCTGACGGAAGGAATGAATACATTTTAGAGAGGAAAATCCACATGATTTAACGAAAAACATGGAATTCAACCATTTAGACACACAACCTGGGATAAATCAGTTGACACCATCAGAAACACGTAAGTCGGCGTTTATGTTAAATCTGTATTTCCCCCTGTGGTGATCCATGTGTATGAATATAGTCTGTTGAATAGAGCAGCTTTTTACCTTTCACCGACAATATGCGTTCAATATATAAATAATAGAGCAGAAAAAATATGAAAACTGCTATTTAAGGTATCGTTAAACTTTGACAAGGTGTGCAATTATACATCCCTAAGTAAGTATATTAAAATTAAATAATAATAATTATTATTATAATGCTAGGACTTCCGTTGTTCTATAGTGGTATTATTTTTAATTTATATGTTTTAAATTAAATAAATGCATAAATATGACGTGTTTATGGTGGCATATGTGACGTGTTACAAGCTCAATCATGAGATATTCACGCGGGAATTTCACAATCCATTCAGGCTAAATGGACAATGAATTAAATATCTGACATATTCACAATGGTTTTCACACAATACTAGTTATTAGTTAGTAGTTATACTGCGATGGTCTGTGCATTAGCATGATGTTTTGCTGTCATTACTTGGAGTTTTGTGACGCTTGATTATTTTGCACCGCCTTCTCTCTGTGACGTCACTCTTTCTGTCTTTAACGTGAGAATATAAAATGATTAAAGACTCATTTCCAATTGATCCCAATGATTGATTCATCATCACACACTTAAAAAGCTGCAGATCACATGCAAGTGGTTTCTAATTAATCTGTTGACTAAATCATCTTGGCAATGACGCCATAGTTACCAAATAAATAGAAGTTAGGACCATATGATCTCCAAAGTGATTTGGATGATACATTCCCTGCAACAGCTAGTCTATGCAGAAAGATCAGCCATTAAGATACACCCTGCAATTATGCATGTCTGGATAAGCATGAATATACTGTAACATTACAGTTGATCTATTTCTCAATTCAAATTACACTCATTTAATGGAGGTACTGAGAAGATGGAGATCTTTAGGTGTTGGGGTTTGGCTATTGCTTCTGCTTTGGATTGTTTGTTATGTAACATGAAGCCCTTTCGCAGCATCATAATCTAGGTTTTGCTTCATTTTTTGTGCTGTTTTCTTCAGGCTTATAATTGAGCATTGGTTCGGGGAAAAAACCTCAGATCTGATTTCTTTTCTGTTTTTGCTGAATGTTCAGTTAGTATGTAACTCCCTTTCAGATATTGGATTTTAATCCATCTTTTGCATGTTTTGCACTGGTGATCCTCTGCAGTTTTATAGTTAGTGATGGATATGTTTACCAGAAGTAAATGGACTTGGTCATCCTTTTATTGCAGATGTGTCAGTACACGGATCATGCCAATGAGTGAGGTAAATATTCTTGAGAATAGGTTAAAACATACTATGACCTGATAGTCACTTGCAAAGATTTCTGACTGAACATTTTGTCCTAAAGTGAGCTTGAGTTTCTTTCCCTTTAGAACCTGAACAAGATGCATCTTTTGTGTTTAAGTCCTTTGCATTTATGACTTCAGTCACTGTTGTCTGTTACTCATTAACTTTCTTTTTTTGTCCTTCATAAGAGAGCTCTGTTTGTGTCTTTAGACTGATTAATTACCTTTCGATGTTCTTTCATTTTGTACCAAAGACGCATTGCATGCTAGTGCACACTTAGAAGCCCATTATTCAATTGTTTGAGAGAAAATACAAAGTAAATTTAAGTCGTCAGTGTTAAAGGCATGCCCTGAATGGAAGCTGAGGCGTTTTCAGTCTGACGAGGTCTGCTCTGTTGAGTTCTGCCCTGTCAGGACTTTTGAAGAGCATCTTCTAATCTCTCTTTTCTTTAGATATGCATTCAGGCACGAGTGAAGCTTGGCTCCCCCCGCCTTTCGTTTTACATCCCCAACAGTCGGCACTGTTTGGTCCTTTTTCTTTATAGTCTCTCTTTGCTAACCTGAGAATCGGTCTCTAATGTGCTTGAATCATTAAGATTCATAGCATTCAATATGTTTCCATCCAAAGTTGTGAATTTCAAGGGTTAGTTCACCCGAAAATGAAAATAATGTCATTTATTACTCACTCTAATGCCGTTCCACACCTGTAAGTCCTTGGTTCATCTTCGGAACAGAAATTAAGATATTTTTGTTGAAATCTGATGGCTCAGTGAGGCCTCCATAGCCAGCAATGACATTTCCTCTCTCAAGATCCATTAATGTAATAAAAACATATTTAAATAAGTTTATGTGAGTACAGTGGTTCAATATTCATGTGTCAAACCTGTCAAACTGCTGAAATCACGTGACTCCGTGCTCTGAACCGCTGATTCGACATGCTGATTCATTATGTTTCGAAGCTTCATGAAGCAGTGTTTTGAAATCGGCCATCAACTATGAGTCGTTATTTTTTTTTTTTTTTGATGCACCAAAAATATTCTCGTCACTTTATAATATTAATATTGAACCATTGTACTCACATGAACTGATTTAAATGTGTTTTTAGTACATTAATGGATCTTTAGAGAGGAAGTGTCATTGGTGGCTATACAGGCCTCACTGAGCCATCGGATTTCAACAAAAATATCTTCCGAAGATTAACGAAGGTCTTACAGGTGTGGAACAGCATGAGGGTGAGTAATAAATGGCATTATTTTCATTTTTGGGTGAATTAACCCTTTAACTGGAATATAGCATAAAGCATGGTTTCCATCTCATGTGTTCAAGAGAACAAAATAGTCTCTTCCTGGGAAACTGGCACAGAATATCTGAAATAAAAATGGAAGTTGCTGCATTTGGGGAAGCACTGTAGCTCTTTTTTTCCTGAATCATAAACAACGTCTCAGAGTGCACAGACGAAACGCAATAAACGCTTTCATGTTATCATGTGTCTGCTTGGCTGATGTTTGGGAATGTAGTCATGCTTTTGGGAAGGAATTAAACCAAATCAGACTTTGGCTCAGGCATTTCAGAATGAGCAAACCAACATTTGAGATGCTTTGCAACAAGTTTTTTTTTTTTTTGCATTTATTTGGTAAATGGGTTTCTGTCATAGTTTATGTGCACGTCGTCTTATCCACAAGTTTTTAGAATTTATGAGTATCTTGGCGTTTTTTTTTTTTTTTTTTTTTTTTTTTTACATTTGTTTTTATTTTATGCGTTATCCCAAAATGTGTTATTTTGTTTATAGATGGTTTCTGCAGTTCCAATGAAATCTAAAGGCAACTAATGAGAATTGAGAGTAGTAATTGACCAATGTCTAAGAAATCATGATATTTACTGACAGCAAATGAGATGTATTCACATTTGGTGAATTTGAATAATACTTATTTTGCATATTTTACTCGAGATTTGCTAAAAAAACAAAATTAGCCAAAGTTAGCAAAATGGCAAAATTTCTCAAAAGAAATGGAAATGTATACTAAAAATATTGTCCAATATATGAGCCTAATTAGTATATTTCAGAACAATGTACTATTTTCAATGTATATAAAGTGGGGTATGTTTCCAGCAATGTTTTATTACTTGTGAAAGCATTGTTGACTTTATTCATAATAATCCCAAAGCACCATGGTATTCAGGTTTCATCAGAACATTAAACACGTTTGTCAAGGTCTGAGTGCTCTCACTGTGGAGAACGTGCCAGTTTATTGTGATCAATAAATTCAGTAAGTGGATATCTATTTGAAATAGTATATTTGTCAAAACAAGTCCTTCAGCATTCTTTATAAACAAGTCTTATGTTAATAAAATATAAGAACTATTTTGCTGTGAGGCTAAACGACATTATAAGTTATTCCACCATCCAAGTTTGATCAGGCTGTTTTTTTCTCTCTCAAAAAAGTTGCATTTGGGTGCACGATCCATGACACTATATTTTTTGCTTAATGAGTATTATTTGGAGTTAGATAGTCACAAGAAAACCGCTTTAATCCATGTCAGCTCTGTGGAGGCTAAAGAAATTGTCAGATAGACAGGGGCCAGTTTCTGTTGTATAACATGTAACAACCACCAACACACATTCATATACACACACCCCTCTCTGTCACGCCCAAACCCTGAACCAAGGAGCTCTTATGTAATGAGCAGAAGATGACCACTTTTTTAGGATGACGACATTAATGACTTTGATACAGACGGAACCACGACTTTGCAAAATATATTGTGCACTAAATTAAGATAAAATGCTATGCCATTAGGCAGTTGGCACATTATTTAGTTCCTTTTTTTTTGGTGGGAAATATTTGACCTTGGATGTCATTAAATGAGTGCCGACTGCCTACTAGGGAAATGTATTTAATTGGCATGTAACAATCAAATGATCCAATTTTATGAATCCCAACCACAAGCTTTAATACTAACACTCAAACGCACATATGCACCAGTGATAACTGAAGCACATTCAGCCTGAGGAATAGTAGCGGTTCTCCACTGCATCAAATCTGGCCTAGAAAGTGTGTCTCTGGAGTAATTAATCCTCTCTGAAGATTTGAATGTTGTCAGACCCAGAAAATGGCAAGGAAATGTGAACAAAAGGGATTTTCAAGGCCACATACTCCAGATACTTTAACTGGGTAATACTGTTCCTATTTTAAATGTAGATTTTTTTTTTTTCCTTTCTTGGTAATAAGAATTCCTCATAATAAGAAGGCTTGACTCTTGATAATCCAATTTGCATGAACTCAAAATTATTGCACATCAAATAAGCTTTACAGAATGTATTCATCTGTTTTGCTTCCCACAATGCATACAAGAGTTTGCATTGAATAAAAAATCTGGTAATTCCTCTGTGTAGCTGTGTCTAATCCTTTGCCTCTACATAACAAATATGTGGTTTCCTCCAGTTTACAATTGTTAGAAAAAGGGATAGTCCATCCAAAAATGAACATTCTGTAATCATTTACTCACTTTTATTCCATTCCAAAACTATGGAGACCCTAAGGGGGCATGGTGATGGAAAATAATAAGAGATGGGAGGAAAAATTATATTTCAATACATTTGCATTCTCTCACAACAGTATTGCGTGCCCTCGAGAAACTTTTTAGGCAGAAACTTTTTTTTATTTTGCTTTCATTAGGCAGAACCAGGGCTTGACATTAACACCCAGCAACCCACCAAATGTGGGTGGATTTCAGCAGTGGCGTGTAACGCATTCACTCCTACGAGCCACTTTGGCGGGTTGAATTTTATATATAACATATACATTTTTCAGTTGTAGTCTTCTGAAATAATAAACTAAGTGCAATGTAGTTTTGTCAAAAATATAATTTTTTTTTTTCAATACCAATAACCGAAATATCTGAATTCTGAAACGCTCCCAGCACTCATTTTCCACAGAAAATTTTGTTTCATTTGCTCCGGGTGAATAGTTTTGGTTTTACAAGGCTTTATTTTCAATGTGGGATTTTGCATATTGCTCATAATTTTACTTATTCCTGCAGATTTTGAGCTTTCACCCAAAGTTTGTGCACATAAAGCCACCTCTCAGTACTAAATTGTTATTTTTCAAACAGTCAAATACACACAAAATAATATCAAAATGACGGTCTTCATGTATTCAGTGAAATGAAACGTAAACAGTGGAGAAAGAAGTCTTAAAGTGACAGCAGCCTAATATACCTACTGCCAAATTATAGAGACAATATTAAAAATATCTATATTGCAGTTTTCCCCCATGGTATCAATGTCAAATTTATGGCCATTGAAAATGCTGAGTGGCTAGTAACTTTGAAAAACTTCAGTGCTTTTGCCAGTGAAAACTAAACTATTGTTTTTCCTCCTACCTCATATTATTTTCATCACAAAAGTATTACCATGCAAAGTTCCTTGGGGGAACACAAACATTTTATGAGAAAACACAAAGCATTTTATATATATATATATATATATTAGGGCTGGATATATCGTATGCAATTGTCACGCGCATTTCGTCAGTAAAGCCGGTACCCTGACTACCGCTAAATCGGCATCACCTGCTTTCAAATGGAGCGGCATTTAATAGACAGAGCCGTAGATTACTGGTGCTTTCATGAGAGAATCAACAGTCTCTGACTGTGAGGGTTTATCAGATGATTAATTGGATGATTACCAGAAGATCAGAAAGGAAAAAGTATCAGTAAATAACAGCTTTCTTTTTTTCTTTTTTTGAATAAACATTTAAGATTTCTCCTATCTGTGTATTTATTTATTAAAAAAAAAAAAAAAAAAAAAAAAAAAAAATTTTCGCTATGAGCACTTTACTGACATAACTGTGACTTCACTCAGCACTTACATACTGTTGTTCTCATGTTGATTTAATTGATTCTACTACTCTCATTTGTAAGTCGCTTTGGATAAAAGCGTCTGCTAAATGACTAAATGTAAATGTAAATGTAAGACAGACAGCAGATGTATGATTTTGTTTTAATAGGGACACACATTGAGCTACCTCAGTATGGAGACCGCATTCATATTTGTCATTTACAGCAGGCGTTGTGTTTTCTGGTGTGGCCACTGAGTGCTAGGAATGCTAAACATTCCTCACTGAATGTGTGTCTTCTGTTCAGCTGAGGAGTGAGAGAGAGAAACGAGGGAAGTGAGAGCAGACGAGCAAGCAACGGTGTGACAAGATTCCAGAGCTCATGCCTAGTGCATACAGATGGAATCACGTCAGGTCTCCTTTCCTGTGTAGCACCCAGATGGTGTAAATCGTAGTCCTCAGACATGAAGAGCTTGCGGGACAGCGCGTTCCCATCTTCCCCTATCCCATTCTGATTGAATAAAGGCATCCATCCGCACCGGAGTATGACAGAGGACACCTTCATCAAATGCACTGCCACCATCTTCATTACACCGAATGCTGTGCTGTTTAAGGAAAATGGTTGATCTGTTAAAAAGACCATTAGACCACAGATCTGTTTTTTTTGGAAGACCACATACAAAATGTCACTACTATCTGACAGATTACACTGAAATGGGTGTCTTGAGAAATCGCAATTGTCTCTGTGGCAAAAAAGAATCACTTGTATTATCCGGATATATATCTTGCAGCTCTCTGGCAATTTCGTGAGTTTGGGGAGGGACTACTTTTTAAAAAGATTTGTTGGTAAGGCTGAAAATTGTTTAGAGTGGCTTTAAGTTGAGAAAAATGTTTGTTATGCAAAGGGGTTCTAAAGGGGTTTTTCTGGTCTTACATGTTGCTGGTATTAGCTGGCCTCCCGACCTGACTGGCTGAAAAGTCCTCAACCCCCTTTAAAACTAGCCAACAAATCAGCTAAGACCAGAAAACCAGCTTAGACTAACATGAGATTTTTTTTTTTTTTTTCAGGCCTTTTAATACTGTGGCCTACAGTATTTAATAATGAATTGAACTTACATTCTTTACATCTGTACATTCTTTACTTGATATTAATGAGCTGTTCTGAGTGCTCTAAAGCACTTGTGTATATTATTTGGTGATTCACTACACACTTCATTAGTCTCAGCTTTTAAGATGCATAAGATACAGCAGATCACGTGTTGGGTCTTTAAAGTCTTCACTGTTTTTAAGCCCCTACAAATTTATAAATGTTTTGGTTATAAATGTTAGCAAATTAGTTACATCATCAACTAAAACATTAGATTAGCGTGTCGTTTTGCTGTCTCCTGCCTAGGTTTCCATATTCTAAGACAGTATCCTATCTAAAATGGACCCTTATAAGTGACAGGCACCAACTCTCTGCGCCATACATTAGCAAAGTGAACTTGAAACTTGACCCTCAATGGATTACTATAGATTTTGACCAAAGACATGTTAGCTCACTCTGTGGCCATTTTGGTAGCTAGCGAGTGTTTTTTTTTTTTTTTTTTGGTAGCTAGTAGTTGTACAAATATCTATAGTAGATAATAAAGTAAATAAATAAAGTAGATCCTGTCTACTTGGGGAAAGACAATCTCCTATGCTGTGTCTGGTTTGATGTTAACATTTTGCTAAGCGTTACATACCTGTAATTCCTTAAAATGTTTTCTAGGTAGTCGGCTAACTAGATTTCGAAACAGAGCTGTTATCTTTTAAAGTTGCTATGAAACGGACAGATCTTTTCTTCTGAATTGTGACATACATCACAGATTATTGTGACAGTGACAGATTATTGAAAAAGAAAAAAATGTAAAGTGGGAACTTGGTTCTGGTATCAGTTGTTGATTGGACGGAGGTAGATCTGAATATGTGTTGCAGTGTGGGGCAGGGTTTTATGCAGACTAAATGATTGGAAAAGTCCGGCAAATATCACCAGAGGAAGAGGAATTTGTTTATTTTAATTAAGAATTACGAAGTCAAAACAAAAATACAAATGTACTGAAGAATTGTTCACAATAATATGCATTAATAAAATAAATGGGGTTCATTTTCATTTCATGCTGACTTTAAAGTCATTCCAAGGAATATTTACAGGCCACATTGTCATACCTCATATAGGTGGTGTAAAGTTCAAAGGTCAAAACACAGAAAGCCTTGGAATGCAATCAGAGACTTTCCTGTCCATCACTATTTTGCTTGTTTTACTTTCCTTGTGTGGGAATTTAACGTTTTGACGTCTTGATGTGTCCTAATTTTAGTCCATAACAGCTGTACCCTGCTTTAAGCTCTGTGGTATGTTGTCAAAGGCTGGATTTACAGTCTGTTTCTTCTGGAGGTGGGAAGATCATATCAGGGAGAAGTTGGAATGCAGTGACAATCAGCTGATCTGTGCTGTAATGTCGGTCTGACGCAACTAAATTTCAGTGATCTGAGTTTCAATTATGTTTTTTGTTTTGTTTTCTCACATGCAGGTTTTCTATTGAAATTTCTTTAGGGATGCACAAATATTATAGTTCTGGCCGATACTGATAAGCCTATAATAATTTTCATGTTATGGCCAATATAATTTTTTATTTTTTTATTTTTATTTTTATTTTATTTTTATAAATTGTTAAAAAATAAAACAAATTGTTTTAAATGCTACAAGTGAATGTAGATATCACAATATTATAATGTGCAGTATGAAAAATAGATATTCATTTTGAAATTTACTTAACATTTCGCCTATATTTAACATTATTAAATCAGTAGAAATTGAGACTTAAAAACCTTTAAGATGGCTGCAAAGGTGATTTTACATTAATAAAAATTGGGGTAATGAGAATAACTATCCAGTATCGGCTGAGATATATATCTATTGACCAACAGCAATAAATATATTTAATATGTAACAAATAACCGAACATTACTAATATATTGTGCCTCTCATCAACCTCGATATGTTTTAAAGTTGATGTGATTCAGATCTACAGAAAAAAAGATGCATTCACCCTTAAATCTCAATGTGTTTGAATTATTAGAAAACACTGATGGAGCTTGTGGTGTGACCCTGACTTGACCTCAGTTTTTTGATAGTCGATAGATGTTATATTTTTATTTGATCACCAAACCAGCAGCACAGTGCAGTATTTTTAATAATTGGACACAGATGCAAACAGTTTAGAAAATTAGCAATTGATTCAAATCATATGACCAATTTGTTCTGCCAAACCATGTTAAGGTTGAATACTGATTCAATGAAATATATAAATGTTTATATAAGGCCTTGTGTTTTTAATTTAGTTTAGCTCTCAGTTGCAGATCATGTTCTTGGCTCTGGTTTCCTCCTGCTCATATTGTGAGTTCACAGTACATGAAAGTACTTTAGCACTGAGGTTGGTCTGCATGTGGATCCCATAATTAGGCTTCTGCTGGCCGTCAGATTGTTGGGTGGAGCTGGAAACCCAAACACTGAATTTAGCAGAATCTTCAGACTGTTTTGAATTGATGTTTAGGTCTTTGCTGGTTTAAAATTAAACATTTGAAGGTTTCTGATAGATGTTTTTCCACCAAAATCATGCTGGTTCTCATGCCAGAGCTCAACTGAAGGATCTGAAAACTGCTCTCAGGTTGTAGTTTTGAAAGAAATTAATATTTTTATGCAGCAAGGATGCATTAAATTGATCAAAAGTAGCTAAAAATGTTCATGTCAATGATGTCCTTTTGTACCTCTTATTTCCACAAAAATACTGTTTTCAACATTGATAATAAGAAATTCTTCTTTAACACCAAATCAGCATATTAGATTGATAGATTACTGAAGGATCATGTGACACTGAAGACTGGAGTAATGATGCTGAAAATTAAGCTTTACCAATCCAAACAATAGAGATGTCAGCAATAATATATGAGATGTATGCTAATTTTGTGTTGAAATTGGTTAATCTCATATGACAAAAGTCTTTGAATATTAACACACTGCACTAGTCGGTAAGGATGACAGAGCAGGAAGTTATGAATGGAATGGCATCCATCATTGCATGTCGGCTATGGCCTGCCACATATGTCCTTCTCACTTCCTCTGAGGATCATCTTCTGGAGGAAAACATGCTGAGGCATTGTGGTTACAGCCCCAAGAGAACCTCTGCTGGGTTCAAACCACACGCTGCCATCTTAGCTCATTGTGTTTGTGGTTTTGTAGAGGATACTGTTATTTAGCAATGAATGTGGTCTCAGAATGGTAAATATCATTGTCATTGCACAACAGAGTTCAATTCTTTGGTTGCTGAGCAATATTGAAACTTGTTGCACTAATATAGAAAATGTATTTAAAAGTTTTAAACTTATTTTAAATAAAACAAATATAATATATTATATATATTAGGGCTGTCAATAGATAAAACATTTTTTTAATCGCAATTAATCGCGCACCCTTAATCTCACACTTATCGTGAAATTAATCATACACCATTTATCTTGTTTAACACGTCCATTTTGCCATCATTGCCTATATCCAGCAAAGTAAGAGAGCTGAGAAACATAGTTTTCATATCATTTGGCCTTACGGTGGTGGGATGTTTCGACGTTCCGTTCAGACAGGAACAGCGAGATGTGGGAGGGCTCGCGCTCTTCAGATACAATGACAGATAATATGACAGAGAGTTCGTGTTTTAAAGCGAAACAGACACTGGAATGAAGAATTCTCTCTACCATCTCTGATGTAATCAGCAAGGACTTTAAGATCATCTTTTTTGCATTAAATGCGTTAAATTATTTTAACGTGTTAAGGATTTTGAATTTATTGCATGGATTAACGCGTTAACATTGACAGCCCTGATGTATGTATATATACATACATATATAAATATATATATGTTATAATATATATATATATAATATATATGTGTATGTATATATGTATGTATATATGTGTGTGTATATATAGTGTATATATAGTGTGTGTGTATATATATGTATGTATATATGTAAACATACATGCATGCATACATACATGCATGCATACATACATGCATGCATACATACATGCATACATACATACATACATACATACATACATACATACATACATACATACATACATACATACATATATGTGTGTGTGTGTGTGTGTGTGTACAATTAAAATTTAAAAAGTATGTTATTTCCCTGTAACGTAACAGAAATTTATGAAGCTGAAAAACTTAATGTAATCCTGAGCTACTGTTACAACTCACCCACATCTTTCCTTTCCTCTCTCTGACACTCCCTCACACACAAACACGCACAGAAACAAGTTTGAGCTCCAGTGTGAGCCTTTCAAATCCTAAGTGCATTTGTCAGGCATGCAGTGACCCAGTCGTTCACTTGTGCAGTGCTCTGAGTTTCGCCTCCAAGCTTAAGTCTGCGGAGCTTAAGTAAATTTATTTTGACGCATCACATTTTATCATATCCAGACAGTCAGAACTTTGGAGCAGCATTACAGTTCAGTATCTCTCTCTTGGGTTCTGTCCCAGCAGCTGGTGTTTACTCTGGGCTTCCAGTGAGTCTGCTCCTCTCCCTCACACTCCCCCCCAGAAGAGGCGCCCTGCCTGCTTACATCATCCATCCGGGGTGAGGGGCGAGGGGCCGGGGGGTTGAGGATGAGGTAATTCATTAGGCCTCAAATGAGATGCAGATCCATTCTCAGTCGGCCTCCCGGTTCTTCTGTTCTCCCCCCAACCCCCCACTCACCTCTTCCGATCTTTGATTTAACGGTCGCTGCTTGCTTCCACTTCCGGCTCCCTGTTTGTCTCATTTCCATATTTGAAAAAGAGCATTGCTCAAGATCTCTACCCTTCAAGATCCATGCACGCTTTTGGCGAGACTGCTCTGCACTCTTCATTTAACCAGTTTTCTTTGGTTTTAGAAACACACAATGACATTGATTGTCCTTGAAAAAGAGCAACAGATATGCTTTAAGGAATTTTTTTAAAAACTTTTTACAGAAACGCCGTTTTATAGTCCTCATCCTTTATAAACAGGATAGTCATAGAACATAGCTCATTCACAGCTTTTTATCTGTCATTTGTTTTTATGCATGTTTTTGGTTTATAAGTATTTTCATGTCAGTATGATGCTGAAAAATGGCAGTTGTCTTATTGTTTGCCTGTAGTAGTTCTTTTTTTCATGAAAATGATACTATAGCTAGGGGTGCACCGATAGTAAAATTCTGGCACAAGATGTGTCTCCTTTTGGCCCCTCTCAAATCAGTCCCTCAGCACACACTTTTGTCAGACAATATTAACTTTAACTGGATGCATTGCTACCACATATAGCAACTGGAGTCATTAAATTAGTAATTTGGAGTTATTTACTGGTTAAGAAATCTCCTTCTTCCTTTCTGTGTCAGTTGCTTGTTTGATTGACAGCATTTTGTATTTCTATAGTATCAGTCTATTTGCAGACATGATAAAGAGTACCAAGCAAATGCATAATGCATCAGAAATCAGCAGTCACATCACATTACAGATTTTCCCCATGTAGCTGTACTTTGTCATGAAATCTCCTAGTTTAAATCGCAACCTTTTATGCATGCAACCCAGATCATTTCTTATGCTTAATGTGTTTTTTATCATTTCATGTCTGGTGGTAATGGTATTTTTAGCTCAACATGAATAATGCAGTGCATGGCAGCGTTTACTCGGTTTGTCCCTGGACAGTGTGCAGTGCCAGTGCTGAGAGGAAAAGGGGATGCAAGGGTAGATCAAAAAGAGTCATATCTCGGCTCAAGCACACCTGAGGGTAAAAGCAGAAATTGAGCTGCAGTTGCCAGCTTAAATCTCCAAATATTAGTCTCTGTAAACTCTCAACCCCCTGTTCATTTATTGCCATACTGTCCAATCTTGTTCTCCCAGGGATAAAACAAGCCACCACTGGTGTTTCCTTTTTTTTTTTTTTGGTTAGAATAACTCTTCCGCCTCACGGCAGCTGAATAGAGATGTTGAGGTGGAGACGACACAGGCTTCCCTCTGAGTAAAAGCAGGATGTTTTCATATTTGCTTGACCAAAAAGATTGTTACTCTATGTTGTAGTATAGGGCTAGATAGGGCTTGGCGATATATCGCATGCGATTGTCACGCGCATTTTGTCAGTAAAGCCGGTTCCCTGATTGCCGCTAAATCGCCATCACCTGCTTTCAAATGGAGCGGCATTTAATAGACAGAGCCGTAGATCACTGACAAACTACGCAATATCGCGTTCATTATCGAAGGTGATACATCTGCGATATGAACGTGATATTGCGTGGCTTATCAGTGATCTACAGCTCTGTCTATTAAATGCCGCTCCATTTGAAAGCAGGTGATGGCGATTAAGCGGCAATCAGGGAACCGGCTTTACTGACAAAATGCGCGTGACAATCGCATACGATATATCGCCCAGCCCTAGGGCTAGATGATATGTTGAACATCTAGGGCTGCCCCTGACTAAAGATTTTTCTAGTCGACTAGTAGTCATTCATTTAAGCCAATAGTCGACTAATTGCATGTTTATATTAATTTAACTACTTAAATATGTACAACGTTTTGTTGTTATTTTGAGTTTACACAAATAAAAGTACAGTTTTGAATGATATATTACTTATCTTCTTGACCATAATAATGGAGTATTTTAAGTTGTTTCCACTGTTGTCAGGAAAAAATGCAAGTGATCACGCCGGTGCCTCCATGTCTTGCAGTAAGTGTGCTATACTTCAGCTTCCACGTCCGCATGAACACTTAGATATGTGCCTAATGATAGCACACATTTATCTAGATTAACATTAGAATGAGCGGCCAAGTGAAGTTGCTACTACTTTACTTATATTTGAGGTCAATGGATAATAGGTGAACGTTTGGACTTCCTGCCCGACATACTGGAATTACTACAAGGACTAACTAATTAATTTTTGGTTGACTAAGTCTCTTCTCATCGACCAATGTTTAGTCGACTACTAGGGGTAGCCCTATGAATATATCCATTATATATTTGTTTTGTATGCATTTTGTTGGCTAAGTGAATTTACACAACAACATATAACATTAGGTGACCCCTTTATGAGGTGATAAAACCAATTATTTTAATAATGTCTCTGATTATAATCTTAGAGTTTATTACCAAAGTTAGAGTTGGTAAGTTTGAATTATTTCAGTGAATTAAACTGTTTCATTAAGTTGATTCAGAACTTTGATTTAGTGATTTCATTTGTTTGTTTACTTTTTTGAAAATTTATATGGGTCATTCTTCATTTATGTCAAGAAAATGTGAATAAAATGTTCATTTAAATGTTTAAGTAGCAAACAACAGTATTTATGTAAGTATATATTTGCTATGTTTTGTTATGTTGGTGCATAAACAAAAATGATTGAAATTCATTCTTGTGGTTGTTTAGGCTTGTTTGCCTTAGAAATTTCTATATTTTACTTTTTTAGTTTTTCCAAACATTTTGAATCTAATTGGCACCAAAAATTATTCAAATAAAAAAATATGTACTGAATATCATCAAAAAAAGCTGAAAAATATTGAGTTTAAGTGTATTGCCCAACCTTTCTCTGATATCTGTTTGGATATGTGTGTGTGCATGTGTGTTTATACATAGATGCTTTACTGAGTCTTTAATATTGGCCAACTTCACTTTGGACTCTAACCCAGGTCATGCTCTTATCAGTGAAAAACAGGTGATCTGCTGAACCTCCTCCCTTTGTGCTTACTGTCTCGACTCTCGACATGACATCATGGCTTTAAGGCCTCAGCCTTTCTTTGCTCATTTTCTTGGATGAAAATATTTAATTTAGACTTTTAGGCAGTTTAAGTATCCAGGTAAGCAACAAGCTTATCAATAGCAGTGGGAACTCCTCACAATTCACTTCAATTAGATTTTGATTTAGGAAGGTATGATCTATTGCGGTTTAAGGCAGCTCGTTGCCAAATTAATGATCATTCAAGAAAGAATCATGATGCATTTTTGAACCATTTCTGTATTATTCCATGACATTGACTCCACGGAATGATAATGAAACTCTTAGATTGTGGCATTTGCATGGTCATCTAATATCTATGAGTTGGCAGTTGTTGTAATGTTTTCCATTTGCAGGAAGTAAATTATATGGTTGAGCCTGGAGTGATCATCAGTAAGAGAGACTGTGTTTTCTCTATTCACTAAATCGATGTTCTTGAGAGAAGTGGAAGGAAGCAAGATCACCATTATTTTCTTGTGCCTACAAAGCAATCCTTCAAACTACCAATAATCAATTCACTGGAGTGCAGTTAAGGTTCATATCGAGCCATCTGGGGTGTGACTTACTCATTTAGTCTTTGCTGTACCTAAATATTTTTTATGGATCTTGCATGCAAATCAAACAAATCGATTTGGATTTAATCTCTGAGGAATGTAACTGTGAATGACTCTTTTGTGTAATCACACATCGAGTAGACAAATACACTTGAGTGTTTACTGTAGTTTTGGAATGAAGTTAGGCTGGTCTTCATCTCTCAGTTGAAGTTTCTCACTCTTTTTGTATTCTATCTTAGATCCCCCAGCTGTTCCAGAGGCCAATCCCAGTGATCCTAGCTCCGAGGAAGCCAACACCCCTTCAAAAACAGAATCAGGCCTTGAAGCCAGCAGGCCTACAAAGATGGACACCGCAAGGAAGTCAGTTACCCCGACACGACCAGACGTCATTCCAAAGTCGCCTGCACCACCCACTCCGAGATCAAATGGCAGCCCTCAACCCAAGAAAGGTGGGTATCCTGAAGACTATCTGCTACTTATTTTAAGACAAGTTCAATATTTAGTTTTTATAACAGTTCTCTTAAAGGGTTAGTTCACTTAAAAATGAAAATAATGTCATTTATTACTCACCCTTGTTCTACACCCGTAAAACCTTTGTTCATCTTCGGAACACAAATTAAGATATTTTTGATGAAATCCAATGGCTCAGTGAGGCCTCTATTGCCAGCAATGTCACTGAACCTCTCAACATTCAGAAAGGTACTAAAGGCATATTTAAAGGGGACCTATTATGCAAAATTCACTTTTGCATGGTGTTTGGACATAAGTGTGTCTTGGTAGTATGTGTACACAACCTCCCTATAATGATAAAAATCCACCCACTTCTTTTTTTTTTTATCCCCATAAAGTGTGCAGGTTCCTGGCAATGTGACGTCACATTAGCCACAGGTCCCGCCCATGAATGTTGACAGACACTGCCGTTTTAACATAGAACCGCCCTGAGCAAGTTCACAGCGAGTTGTACACAGTCCGCCATTGCTGCACTGATGAGAATGTCTCCCAAGCGTTTTAGTTGTTCTTCAGCCGAATGGATTACTCCACATAGCTCTCTATTTACTCCCGAAATCTAAACTGCTGAAGACGAGGTGGATTCATTTTGTTTTCAAAGAAAACACTCCCTCATCTCTACTGAAATTCGTTTATGTCTGCGTGAATCATTTCACACCGGACTTTGTGAATGAATGTCAATACAAAAGGACAATACAAAACAGAGGATGTGCTAAAAATTTGTTACTCAAAGAGAGATCAGTACAAGCTGTTCATGATCCAGCTTACAGTCTCCAGAGTGATACTGGATACGGCAGTAATGAAGGTAAGAGCACTTTATTACAGTTCATCTAAGTTGATTTAAGAATATAAAGTTTACCAGTTTATTAAGCACCACCCAAAAAGGTCTTTATATATTTGTTTACTGTTAGTTGTAACGAGTGTTTCTGTGTAATTCACTATGTATGTTGATAATAATGCAAGGGAGAGAGAGAGTTTATGGATAATATTTTAATGCACACTTGCACTGTGTTTTATTAAGCTGTTACAGTGATTTTCTAGAGTGAAAACAGACGCTTCATATTTTGTGTACAATAAACGTTTTAAGTACAATAAATGTTATAAAACTCATCGGTTAACAGGCTTGAATTAATATAGTGGATAAAAACAAGAAGACAATGTAAGTTATAACCGTAATTAAACAAAATTATACCTGTTCTGTCTCCATGCAGAATATATTCACAGTTTCTGACATTATAGTGCGTCCTGACTGACTCCTGACACTGAAGAATGAGCTCTTGAAGCTCTGCCCTCTTAGTCCGAGTGCAGCAGCTCATTTGCATTTAAAGGGCAAAGACAGTAAAGGAGCGTTTTTGCTCACCCCCCAAAAGTGGCAACTTTAACATGCTATAAAAAAATTATCTGTGGGGTATTTTGAGCTAAAAGTTCACATACACACGCTCTGGACATCAAAGTCTTATTTTAAATTTTGTAAAAGGTGGCATAATAGGTCCCCTATAAAACAGTTCATGTGAGTATGGTGGTTCTACCTTATTATAAAGCAACGAGAATACTCTTTGTGCACCAAAAAAAACTCCCAAATAATGACTTTTCAACAACATCTAGTGATGGGTGATTTCAAAAGACTGCTTCGAAGCTTTACGAATCTTTTGTTTCGAATCAGTGGTTCGGAGCACCAAAGTCACGTGATTTCAGTAAACGAGGCTTTGTTTACACGAACTGAACCACTGATTCAAAACAAAAGACTCATAAAGCTTCTAAGCCGTGTTTTGAAATCGGCCTAGATCTTGAGAGGTTCAGTGACATTGCTGGCAACAGAGGCCTCACTGAGCCATCGGATTTCTATATTTTAAAAATATCGTAATTTGTGTTCCGAAGATGAACCAAGGACATGAGGATGAGTAATAAATGACATAATTTTCATTTTTGGGGGAACTAACCCTTTAATTACCTTTTACCCCAAAATATTAGAATGTAATTCAAAGCATTATCAGTGCCAGGTCATTGGGTTTCTAGTTGGTTGATTTATAAGGTTGATCATTGTCATTTAGTTGATTTTATAAGGTTGATCAGCAGCGCTACCAACTAATAGTGCCCAGATCAGCCATTTTGGTCAAGCCGTTTTGCGTTGGTTACCATCTTGAGATGCTTAAGGTGTTCTAACACAAAACCTGTTGACTTGCTTGAACTCCATAATCGGGTATGTCCATTTTTCCAACATGGCATTGATGTTAATAAACCTTATAAGTACAACTCCATTCAAAGCAGTTTTCCTTCCATGTGTGAAGCATCCGGGAAGTCTCTTGAGAAAGGAGCCAATCATTGAGGGTTTACCTCTGCCCAAAGTCTTGAAAGCTAACAGAGGCATTTGTTTAATGTCTCACAAAGAATTTCCACAGTCAGGCCTTTGTAAATGCTCTCAGACTTCAGTTTTTTTTTGGCTTTATTACATTAATGTAGACTCAGATCCGTTTAGTGAGGTAAATGTTGATGCTAATGCTGATTTGTGGAGGCTGGCGACAGGCAGTTCCTAATCGCCTCTGGTCATCAGCTGAGGTGAAGCAATGAAACCTGACTGAGCATCACATTTCACAGAGCTCTGCCAACCAGAGGGATTTAACCCTCCTCCTTGGTTCTGTCACGTTCATAGTATAATGACTTTACTTGTACAAGCACATGTAGATACATGTTAATGGGAGAGTTGTTTGGGTTTGAGAAAGTAAGTAGCTTTTTTTTTGCCTACTTCATTGTTGCCTCTTTATATAACTGAGGATGTGGTTGTAGAGCACTTGGTGGGTCATTTTGTGGGAAAAGCTGTGTTTTTATTAGCTATTTATACATTTTTACTGTGTTTGATAGTGTAAATGCAATTGTAATTTACTGTTATTTTGTCCGATTCACAATAGATCATTGTTTTGATATGGTTCTTTTTAATGATCCGTTCGTTCTGATTTTAACAGCATTTGTAAGTCATTCAAGTGCAAACGTTTGGGAAGAAAACTGTGGTGAGGTGTTGGAATCACTTTAACGATGCTAAAGTAATCAAAAGTAACCATAAACTAATAAACTGCAGAGTTTAACTAAACCTTTATTTTAAGGCAATAGTGTATTTTATACATGTCGGGACTTCTGGGAACACTTTTGTCTCAAGCAAATCAAAATGAATGACTTAAATCAAAGTAAATGTTTTTTTTTAATTTGTTTTTAATCTGGTTTTAGTTTTTGAATCATTTAAATTGATTAATTTACAATTTATTATTATTTGTTGTATATTTTTCTATAAACAAATACATTTATGTTAAATGTTATTTAAATTAAATTCATACTAATCTAAATGTATTAAAATGCAGTATTAAAAGTATAAAATACTGGTTGCATTTATTAGGTTTATTTCATTTATTATTAATAGAGTTTTGCGGTAATAATGATTTAGTCAATTGATAGTCAATTTTAGCTTTTAATTTTAACTCAGATTTTTACCTATGATTGACTGATAATTTCTTGATAATTTCAAGTTTTATGTCATCATTTAGCCTGAGACGGTTTTATGTTATTAGACTTTTTCATACTACCGGTTGTGCACAGTTCAGCTGATCTCACCATAAAAAATATTGCTGCTGTCAAGCAGAGGTTGAACTGAACATCTTGTAAAACCGAACACTCTGTTCCAAAGAATATGGTCCTCCATTGATCCTCTTCCACTGCTGCCTCACTCATAATACATATATTATGTGAAAGAACATAAGGAGACCTGAAGGTAGGGAAGAGCTGAAGTTCAGACATTGACTCATAAGATATGCTCTATGCTGAATCATATCTTCTTCTTCTTTTTCTTGCCTAGACTGTTGCAGTTCATCTTTATTCTGGTTGTCTGGAAAATGCAACTTAAATTCACATAGTAAAAGATTGGGGAATATGTCAATTATAGCTGGCACTGACAGCATACAAAATAACTCAATTTAATAAAGCATTTCCTACGGTACATAAAATAGGAAGAATTATGCTTTTCTCCCTCCCATTTATGATTAATATTAAATTTATAGTTTTGAAGGCTTACAAAGACTTCTCACACTCCTAGTAAATTAGAATCATAACTACACCTTGGGATCATAATGTTCAGTATTAATAAGTCATTAAGGTGATGAATCAGCAAATTGAAGTACGTCTTCTTCACCGTATCTTCATTTAACTTCTTTCCCATTTAAGATATATAAATATATATATTTTCCTTTCATTATGCTATTTCAGATGTTTTTTTTTTTTGTTTTTTTTTTATTTTCTATATAATTTTCTGTTTTTGTCATTTTATGACTGTTATAATGCACTTTTTAATATTAACATATTCTAGAACACTTGTAATGAGCTGGCCTTTCATTGTTTGCATGATATTTACATCCATATCTATTTCTTACCCTTGGGTGTGATGCTGTTAGTGCCAGGAACCATAACCATTAGACTTCACCACCGTTCGAAGGAAGCAGATGTTGTTGTAGTTTTCATTCAGTGGTTTTATTGAGAGAACGAAAAGCCTTTGTAATTGTTGTTTGCACTTTGATTTTGATATAGATTTTATGTCATTTAAAATGGATCGTTTTGGTCTTGAATTGGTCAATTGTTCAATACAGCTTTGGTAAAATCATTTTGGTTCATGCAGATTGTGTTTTTAGCGCTGCAGGAGATGGTAAGGTCAGTGATTATGCACCACTCTGCTGCCTCAGACCCTCTGGAATCCCTTTCTGGGTCAGTCTTTTGCTTTTTCTGTCTCTGCCCAGTGACTCATCATTGGGAATATGGGCCATTCGTAAGGGCCCACTAGACTCTGCGCTTCAGCTTCCTGTGCTCTATAAATACTGAGTCAAAGTGGAGCACAGGTCATGAAGACGAACACTGCTGGAGTCTTATGATCATTATTAATGAGTCTGAGTCATCAGATAAAAGTTGTACTAGACTTTGTGGGTCATAAGACGTCAACACAAAGACTTGATGGGACCAATTCAGAGGTTTTAAATTGCAGAACTTTTAAAATGATGAACCCTGAGTGAAGTAGTTTGAATGAGTAATTAGTATAAAGCAGTTTCTCCACAGACCTGCACTACAAGTGCTGTGGAAGGCGTAACGATAGGAAACTGTGACTGTTTAGTAGTCGAAAGTCCTAATGTGTTGTGTAATAAATCAAGTGAACAGGGATCGGAACGTGTATATACAAAAATCATCTATCCATCTGTCTCTCTGTCTGTCTGTTGTTATGATTCTAAAATACAAACTAGAAATTTCCAGAAAATGTGAGTGGTGCTTGTTCATGCAAACTTTGTTAACACAATAACACAATGCTAGGATTTTTTTGGGTGGCTACTAGTGCATTGGAAAGTGGTTTTCTTGGGTTTTTTTTTGCTAGGTAGTTAAAGCATTTCTTTTTATTAAAGGGTTATTTCTGTCATTAAGTACTCACCCTCATGTCGTTCCAAACCCGTAAGACCTTTGTTCATCTTCGTAACACAAATTAAGATATTTATGATGAAATCCGAGGGTCTCTGAACCACATATAGGCAGCAACGTCATTGCACCTTTCAAGGCCCGGAAAGGTAGTAAAGACATCATTAAAATAGTTCGTGACTACAGTGGTTCAACCTTAAAGTTATGAAGCGACGAAAATACTTTTTTATACGTAAAAACAAAACAAAAATAATGACTTTATTCAACAATTTATTCTCTTTTTGCGTATAAAAAAGTATCCTCGGCGCTTGATTATTTTAACGATGTCTTCCTTACTACCTTTCTGGGCCCTGAAAGGTGCAATGACGTTGCTGCCTATGTGTGGTTCAGATACCCACATATTTATTCAAAAATATCTTAATTTTGTTCTGAAGATGAACAAAGGTCTTACGAGTTTGGAACAAGATGCGGGTCAGGGTGAGTACTTAATGACAGAATTTTCATTTTTGGGTCAACTAACCCTTTAATAAAAAAAAAACCTAATTAACAAAGATAGATATTTGCCAGTATGGCAGAGTCTTTTTAGCCCAGGTAAAGGTTCCCTTCAGGTGAATGTTAATTAGTGGCGTTGGGTTGATTGTATCTGTACTCTGAGTCCTCAGAGATTTCTGCTGTCAGCCGGAGCGTGTGAATGCTGCCAGTCTCTGCTGCTGCCAGCTTCCAGTGCTTTATAGTGCCGCAGATGTGAGCACGGCCTCTACCAAACAATAACCTCTCTCATTCCCGGCACCCTGCTGTCTGACTGTCTCTATCTCTCTCTATCTCTGTCCAGGAAAGCTTTAATGGGTGGAATGACAACCTCACATTTTTTCCAAGCAACAGTGTGGCAATTTCAGAATGTTTCATTAAAAATAACCATTTGATTCTACCTCTTTTCTCAGATGGAATGAAGTTGGATGAGCGACTAAAACAGGCGAAGGAGAGGAGGGAGGAGAGGGCCAAATATCTCGGTAAGATAATACAAGGCAGACGGTGAGACAGCACCCCCTGCCGTCGGTGGTCTAGATGTGTTCTCACAAAAAACACACTTCATATCAGTCATGAGTCAAACTCATGAGGCTTGTGCAACAACACAGGAAGACTGTAAAGAAATGCACATTTGCAGAAGTTCTATGGCTTTAACTTATTTAATCAGTTTGACATTTGTCACTGTGACATTTGACATGTTCACATGCTTTTGAGACTAACAAGCATGTGCATGCATTTTATATTTTTGCATATTTATAATTTTTCCCATATTTTTTCTTGTTTTCCATTCTACATTCCTTTGTTTTTTTTTCTCTAAAATTATTTTTTTTTTTTTTTTTTTTTTTTTTTTTTTTTAAACTTACTCTAATACATGTCAGAAAACACTCTTTAAATCACCTCTGGCTTGGTTATTTATACCAAGCACTTCTGACTGTTTTTTTTTTTCTAGGCTCCTAATTAGTAGTATTATAAACTTTTTTCCTAGTTTTAGAAAGTATGACTATAATTATAATAACTTCTAAATGTGTTGCTGCTTCTGTGTGTTTACTAAACCAGCACTGTGAGAGTTTCTTCTCTTCATAGAGTTATAAATATCTCACATGCTCTGTTTTGTTTGTCCCTCACTGTGCTTGTCGTGGCTGCTGAGATTGCTGTGCTGCTTTGCTTTGCATGATTGACAGAACATTTTTGTCTTCTTTTTCACCTTCCCTCCCCAGAACAGCGTAGCCAGACTCAAGGTAAGCCACTCCCCCGTCTCCGGTGGTGTTGGTGACTGATGCGCTTTTGGGTCTTCATCCCTTTCTCTCTTTTACTTCTTCTCCTGTAGAGCTGCTTTCCATTTCCGTCGTGTCTCACTCATAATCATAATTAGAGACAGGTTGTCGGGTGTCTTAATTCTGAGTGAAAACTGCCAGACAATGTTTGTCACACTCCTCTGCTGGAAAATGTTGCTTAAACCAGCTTCTAATAAGTACCTGTTTCTACATAGCTGGTCAAAACTGTAAATTTATGGTCATTAGGTGGTTCAAATTGGTTGGAAAAGGTTGGATAAGGTGAATTACTGGCTTATTAGGACCTGGTTGAGCTGGTTAACAATGTCTATGTTTTCATATTTCAGTGTTTAAAGATTTAATTTAGTTTCTTTTATAATATTTTAGAATTTCTTTCATTTTTAATATAGTTTTTTAAAATTAATTAAAAATTATAGTGCATAGCTAAAAGTAATGACGTAATGTTCACTAAGTGAGCCAATTCAGTAACTGCTCAAATGAATTCAGTGAGTTCATTCAGTCAATGATTCATCAGACTGATTCAAAAGAATATCATGTGAGTTTGTTAAAGGTGCCCTCGAATCAAAAATTGAATTTATATTGGCATAGTTAAATAACAAGAGTTCAGTACATGGAAAAGACATACATTGAGTTTCAAACCCCATTGCTTCCTCCTTATTATATAAATCTCATTTGTTTAAAAGACTTCCGGAAAACAGGCGGATCTCAACATAACACTGACTGTTACGTAACAGTCGGGATCATTAATATGTATGACCCCAATATTTGCATATATGCCAGCCCATGTTCAAGACATTAGACAAGGAAAGGCAGTATTAACGTCTGGATCTGTGCACAGACAAGGTAAGCAAGCAAGAACAACAGCGAAAAATGGCAGATGGAGCAACAATAACTGACATGATCCATGATAGCATGATATTTTTAGTGATATTTGTAAATTGTCTTTCTAAATGTTTCGTTAGCATGTTGCTAATGTACTAATGTTGCTAAATGTGGTTAAAGTTACCATCGTTTATTACTGTATTCACGGAGACAAGAGAGCCGTCACTATTTTCATTTGTAAACATGTGCAGTCTGTATAATGCATAAACACAACTTCATTCTTTATAAATCTCTCCAACAGTGTAGAATTAGCCGTTAGCCACAGAGCATAGCCTCAAACTCACACAGAATCAAACGTAACCATCAAAATAAGCATGCATACAGCATGCATGACAAACATCTTGTGAAGATCCATTTGAGGGTTATATTGGCTGTGAACTTTGTAAATGCACTGTAATATAGTCGACAGCTCGTGTGGCAGGGAGCACGCGATTTAAAGGGGCGGCGCTGACAAAATCAGTATAGTTAATGATGCCCCAAAATTGGCAGTTAAAAAAACTATGGGGTATTTTGAGCTGAAACTTCACAGACACATTCAGGAGACGCCTTAGACTTATATTATATCTTGTGAAAAAGCATTCTTGGGCACCTTTAATCTTTTTAAATGATTCATTAAAAGAGCCAGTTTATTAGAGTCATTAGTCCTTGAATTGAACCACACTGGCTGCACCGTATGTTTGATTTGGAGTATGACCTTTTTTTCCAGCAGAGTCAGCTGTCTTTCTCATTTTACCCTAACACTTTGCTTTTACAATTGACCAACTGTGAATTTCATACATGACGGGGCTTGTCGGTATCTTGATAAAAAGAAAGAAATGTGACAATGATCTAATTTACACTTTGATTTTTAGGTTATCTCAAATGCATGAATGATAATATTTTGTTTATTTGGGTTCATACCCTTTACATGTATGCTAAATAAACTTGACACAATTTTTCAGTGTATCTGTCAAGAAATTAAGGTCATATTATTGTTTGCGTATGGCAATAACCCAAATCTAAATTGGTAAATGTATACAGCATTCTTGTTGTTTAGCACTGGGATCAGTTATAGGTCATTGTTGCACCAAATTTAAACTTTGGACCGCTAAACCTCACCTCTGTTTGTTTTTCCGAAAACTTGTTTTCATTGCACGTTTTACAAGTTTCCCATAATTACAAACTGCAGGATCCATTCAGACTCCGAAATAACATCTGCTGCTGTCTTTGCATCTGCTGTGACTGAACTGTCAATAAATCATGTGAATGTAATCATCATAAACACCCATCCTGCTGCATTCCAGCCACAAGAGTGCAAAGTGTGTCATTTAAACCTAACTATTAAGGCAGTAGTCAATCAAACTCATCAATCCATCTCTTCTGCCATTGCCATGGACTTTCACATTAGTGTGTAATATTTGGACTGCACTGAGTGAGTCAAATGTTGATAGTAGGACTTGTAGTGCCGTGTTCTCTCAGACTGTGGGTCATCTTCCACCTCATCTATCTAGCAGCAGGATTATGAAAGTTTGATGAAGAGCATCACCCAGGCGCTCTCAGGGCATCACTATTTTATAACTGTGGAGCTCAGAGAAAAAGGCTCAAAACCTCCAGCCGCAGAGGAGATGAAGGCTCCCAGTGGAGTCTTTTCATGTCAAGCCTTTTTTAGCAGTGACAGTAGATATTCCACATAATGTAAATGATTTGATCAGCATTTTTTTTATGGTCTAAAAGCCTTGTGCGGTTAGTATTTACTCTGATTGACACTTTAAGCCTGGCAGTATAGATTTTGCTAACATTTATAACATGAAATGATGTTTTCTCATCTTTTTCATAAGGATGGTTTCTTATATGAGCTGCAGAATGGAGCTTGTAGCATATTAATGAACCTGTCATCATCACTTGTGTTTGGTTGAAGTGATTTCATTGTCTTTGTCATTTTATAAAGTCATAACTCAATAATTAAGAACAAGATGTTGCATTTTATAAATCATAAAAGCTTTAAAACCACCCTCTTTAATTTAAATCCCAATGGGATACTTTGGCTTTATTTCCCAAAACAATCAGATTTTGATTTATCTCTATAAAAGTATTGCATGGCTAGGGCATGAAATATGCCGTTTATAGAGACAAAAAGCTCAAAATCAAATAAACTTACTTTGAAAGCTTTTCGTAAATTATTTTCTACATGTGCTTAAAAAGAGGTTATGAAGGTGTTTATTGTAAAGGTTTACTAGTTAGACTGTTGTTGTAAAGACTTATGGCATCTTAAGAGAGGTTTAAACCAGATCAGTGGGAACAGCTTTACAAAATATGAAGTTTCAAGATATTTAGCCAGTAAGATTTTTTTAAATGAAATTAATATTTTTTTTTATTGAGCAAGGACACATTAAATTGATCAAAAGTGACAGTAAAGACTTTTACATTGTTCCAAAAAATCTATTTTAAAAGCTACTCTTCTTTTGACCAGCACCTTTTCATTTTTGGGTAAACTTTTTCACCCAAAAATAAAAATTCTTTCATTTTCTCACCCTTATGTCATTCCAAACTCAGACAATCAGTGAAATTTAATATGGTAAAGTAGGCCATAGAGTTATGCACTGTCATTAATATCCAAATACTGTACATTTGATCAAATGTCTTATGAATGAACATGCACTGGGATTTGGGAATGTGTCCAAATTTGTGAGTGATGGGGGTTTGAATTCTGTTCTTGGAGGAAGAGGTGATTGAAGGTCAAGATGCTGGGCTGGTTTTGATAACTCACTGGCTCTTCCTCTCTCTCATGTAGCTGCTAAAAAGTCTCAATGGCTGGAGAAGGAGGAGCGGGCACGGCAGGTGCGGGAACAGCAGCTGGAGGAGCGGAGGAGGAAGCTGGAGGAGCAGCGGCTGAAGGCAGAGAGACGCCGCGTAGAGCTGGAGGAGAGACAGAGACAGAAACTTGAGAAGAACAAGGTGAAGCATAGTAGTGGTGGTCAGAGTGTGCCCACATGTCAGAGTTTGTGAGGTTTCTGCCAACTTGGCATGCATTGTTTTCTCTGAGTAATGCAAGATGAGTTATTTATTAGTGAGAGTAGAGCACATTGTACCAGGGCTCTAAAATTTCTCCTTTGAAAGATCAATACGGTTTCCTCTGTTCCTCCCAGTGCCCATTATATATAAATGAACAATCTAAAGTGTTTGCTGCACTTTTGTTAGGTTTTTAAGTGATACTCATATTGGTATTGATTTGGGGGGTTTTCAGGAGCGGTATGAGGCCGCCATCCAGAGGTCTGGTAAGAAAACGTGGGCAGAGATTCGGCAGCAGAGATGGTCCTGGGCCGGAGGATTGAGCGGCAACTCCAGCCAAAGCCAGAGTGAGTTTCAGAAAAGACACATACATAAACACACAAACTGTACCTGTAGGTATAGCTTCCTGGTTCTTTTTTCACATTAACAGCATTCATCTTGTGTGTTAAGAAAGGAATAAACTGGAATGTCATTGGCTTCATTAGATGTGAGATTGGAAAATGTATATTTTCCATTTCTAGAGGAAAACTAGCAGGTGACTTTTGACTTTTTGACTTTTCACATGTGAGATGGTTTCTTATGTGTTGCATAAAAGAGCCTCACAATCTTCTGCTTAAGCCCAACTAAACACTACTAATGCGATATTAATTGAGATCAGTCGCTTCACTTCCGGGATCATAGAGACTTAATGTGCTGCTAGGAAATGCAAATGCTAATTAATTTCTGCAGATGTTTTTCCATTTCTACTGCAGTATTCTTCTTCCATTGCTTAAGTTTCAGTGAGGTTTGTGCTTCATAAGAGTCTCTAGACACACAGAATGTGCGCGTTCCAACTATATTCATCGCAACCTTGTTACCATCAATGTATATATACTACCGTTCAGTGATATTGTAAAAATAGTATGACAATTTAAAACTGTTTTGGTGCTTAATACATTTTTGTGGAATAAGTGATTAGTGATATGATTTTTGATTAATAGAAAGTTGAAATGGAAATCTTTTGTAACATTATACATGTTAAACCAAGATAATTTCACATGAATGCTGTTTTTTTTTTTTTCAGTTTTGCTGTTATCATATTTTAAAACAACAGTTTCTGTTCAGATTTTCAGCCTTTTTTTCCTTTTGGCCGGAAAACCAAAAATGCAATTTTATCCGGCTGAAAATTTACAAAAAAACTCAAAAGGTGAAGAAAAAACATCTTCACAATCTTCAATTACTAGCCTTTGTGTATTTTATGGGTCTGTTTATAACAGGAGGTGAGAATGATGTGCTGAGAATGCTGGGAAATATGGTAATGAACTTCAGTGCAGTTTTGTAGCACCTCCCCCAGGACACAAGACCTCAATTTATAGGCTAACCAATGCTGTTTCTCCAAGGATCTTATATTCTAACCGGCTTAATTTAGTTTTTCCTCTCCCAAAAGTTGTGCACATTCATTGCAGTCCCTGATGGTGTCTCAGGAGGAGAAGTGGAGGCAGTGACCCCATTACAAAGCCTGTAGACTCTGTAATAATGAACTTTGAGTAGCGCAACTCATAAAAATAGCAGCTGAGTTAATATTCAGACACAGCAAACATGCCAATGGTTATCCAGGGCAAAAATAACCATCTTTTGCTGTTCAAATAAGAGTTTTAAGATATATTTTGACTATATATATATATATATATATATATATATATATATATATATATATATATATATATATATATATTTAGTGGCCCTATATATCAGTGCCTGTTTTGTTTGTTTGAGGGATTTCACTGCCGGCTGTCGTGTCGTCTTGGTCCCCTCAGCATTGTGTATATATGCGGTGTTCTGTGGATTTTGCAGGCAGATGCTCAATATCAGCGGTCAACCTGCCAAAACATGTGGACTCAGTCATAAACAAGAGGCTCTCCAAATCCTCTGCCACTCTTTGGATCTCCCCTAGCAGAAGTAAGGACATGCCTCCAGATCTAGCCCCTCCCCATCGTCTTCACAGGCTCCTCCCTTCGCGTATTTATGAGTTTCCATTTTATCCCCCCACTTTTGATTTCTACCTTGAGACCAATCACCTGCTCCTCCACCGTGAGCACTCAATCATTCCCTCCTTTCAAACCACCTCCTCATCAGTGTTCGAATGTGAATTTTGAAATCTTCTTTCGTCTTTCACCGTCGACTGTCCTCAGTGGTGCTCTTTTTTTTTTTGTTTGTTTATATTTGGTGGTGGCTTTCTCTGTTCTTTATTCCTTGTTCTTGATGTAACCATCTTCGAAAGTGTACTCAAGAATACTTGCATACTTCTCCATACCTTCACCTGCATATGATGCATGATGATACAGTGGCCCCAGAAAGTATTTGGACACTTAAGCCACTCTTAAAATATATATGAGTTTAGTTTGAACAGAATTAAAAAATGAAATATCAAACAAATGATGCTAGAGCTTTTCTCAGAACACACTTTTCTTTTCTAAGCCAACAAAGTGTCCAAATACTTGAACAATATATGTATTTTTTACATTATGGTTCTATTCATTAATGTTAGTTAAAGATGTATTGTGTACAAATTTTTACATCATTTTATTAGTTAGATTTAATTTGATATTTAATTTACTTTTAATAGTTTATTTAATTAAGGACATTTGTTAGCTCATGTTACATAATGCATAAACTAATGGTAATGAATTGAAGCATATTGTAAAGTGTTACCATTTTATCATTTAAAATCTAACATCTTTTGTGAAATGTGTGCTTGTGCCATATTAAGTTAATGTCACTTGATTTGATGTTTTGTTGACATTATAAGTGTTCAAACAGTTTTTGTGGCAGTGGAATGTGCTGAATCGGCTGCCATATTTAAACTGAGAAATGTGTTGATGGATGTACGTTCCACACAGAAGGGTCATTTATCAGTGAATTGAGGTGAAGTTATGCTAGTTGGATGTGGTGCTTCTTTTATTTGGTGTACTGACTGAGGTCATGAAATCTCAATTGTAAGTAGGGCACACTGTATTTGTGAGTGCTCCCTACAACAATAGATGGAGTAGAGCAGAAAGTAGACTTCACGCTCAGTGCTCTGACAGCTAATCGAGTCTGGGAAGTTTTCCATGAGCAGAGACGTATTGCAGAGTGCTGATGAATGTTCAGCTATGGGCGATATCTCTCTTTCTGTTTCTAAAATGCCTCTCAACCTCCTCATTTTTCTTGTGCTCTTGCTTTTCACATCTTTTCATGAATTTACCTGTGGCTCTTGCTTTTTTCCCCACTTCTTCTTTTCTCATCTCTTCTTGAAGTTCACATAAGTTTAGATTGTGATCTAACCATTTCTTAGAATTAGCAATTATTATTATTATTTTTTTTACATGGCTTGGATTTTTTTATTACTTTTTTTGTCCTTTTGTGTTAATAGTTCACCCAAAAAATTCTGTCATCATTTCCTTGTACCGAACCTGTATTGACGTCTTTTTTTTCTGTGGACGATACAATTAGATACATTGCTGAATCTTCACACAGTTTATAGTGACCACTGCAAAAAAACAAAACAAACAAAAAGGAGCTACATAAATGTAAGTCCATGACATTTGGAGCAACATGAGGGTGAATAAATTATGGCAGTTGAATTCATAATTTTTTTTTATTATTAGTATTATTATTGAATTATTCTTAAAATGTGTTTCAAAGTTGTTAAAGGGTTAGTTCACCCAAAAATGAAAATTCTGTCATTAATTATTCACTGTGTATCAAACTGCCAAAGTCACTGATTTCAGTAAACGAGGCTTCATTGCGTCAAAAGTGTTTTGAAATTTCAATGATTCACCACTGGGGGGCGTGACTTTGGCAATTTGATACGTGCTCCGAACCACTGATTCGAAACAAAAGATTCTTAAAGTTTCAAAGCTTCATGAAGCGGTGTTTTGAAATTGGCCATCACTAGATGTTGTTGAATAAAGTCGTTATTTTGTTTTCTTGGCACACAAAAAATATTATCCTCACTTCATAACATTAAGATTGAACCACTGTAGTCACACGAACAGTTTTAAATGCATCTTTAGTAGCTTTCTGGGCATTAAAAGTAGGAATTGTCTTGCTGGCAATGCAGGCCTCACTGAGCCGTATGAAAAATATCTTAATTTGTGTTCCGAAGACCTTTCAGGTGTGACACGAGGGTGAGTAATAAATGACAGAATTTTCATTTTTGGGTGAACTAACCCTTTAATTCTCAAAGTTATTTTTGGACTTGTTTACTGGTTACCTTTACTGGCTTTTCTTGCATGTAGCAGTGTGTTGTGAAATCCATCATTCATGTTGACAGCAAGGGAGACAAACACAGTTGTTTGATTTGTTGATTTGATAATTCTAAAACCAAATAACATCACAGCTATTGTGTATATTGTATTTGTGTAAAAGATAGTATCTGCTTTTTAGCCTTGAATACTAGCAAACATAATTGCAACAATACAGTGAAGTACAGAATGAGAGAAGGTAAGTGATTGTTGCTTATATATTATGTAGAAACTAATTATTATTCTTTTCTTGCAGCTCGTAGCATGCAGCTGAGTCCATGGGAGAGCAGCATTGTGGACAGGCTGATGACGCCCACTCTCTCCTTCCTGGCTCGCAGTCGCAGTGCTGCCAGTGTGCTAAATAACAACAGAGATGCCCGTGAGTGACCGAATACCTTCATAGTATCTCTTATCTCTGTGTTTAGCATCAGATAGAAGAGGTTAAACATTTTTGGAAAGTCTTTTTAAGCACTAATTTGCCATATTCTTCCATTTTTAGGGCCTTTTGAAGGTTAGAAATAACAACAGGACCCGTTTCTGCTCTATATTTTGCAAAACTTGAGCTAAATGTGTTTTCTTCATGCAGAGTCTCCGTTGTGCCCACGCTCAGCATCTGCCAGCCCTCTCACAGCGTGTTCTCATCGGCCACATCACCGCTGCTCTGAGCGCTGGAGGGTCACCACCAGCACGCCCAATATCGCCCAGCGCAGACGAGACTCCACACCTGTGAGTTATTTAAGGCTCCTTTTCACTTCTCCGTCTTTCTCATACTCCATCCCTCCCCTCCTGTTATATCATATTTTGCTATTATATAAGAGGAGGTGAGAAAATCATCCATCACTCCACTCACACATTCATGAATCCACATAATTAAGTCTTTAGAGTGGGTGTTAAAATTTCTTAGATCTAGATTTCCCAACTTGTCTTATCCTATGTTACCCCCGCAGCCCCTTCGATAAGACTTAAAGGGTTAGTTCACCCAAAAATGAAAATTCTGTAATTAATTACTCAAGTCGTTACTCACACCCGTAAGGCCTTCGTTCATCTTCAGAACACAAATTAAGATATTTTTGATGAAATACGAATTTAACCACCACTTTCAAGGTCCAGAAAGGTACTAAGGACATTGTTAAAATAGTCCACGTGACTGCAGTGGTTCAACCTTAATGTCATGAAGCGACAAGAATACTTTTTGTGTGCAAAAACAAAATAAAAATAATGACTTTATTCAACAATATCTTCTCTTTTGTGTCATTCTCATATGCTGTTTACGCTCAGCGCTTCCAGGTTGAACCACTGAAGTCATGTGGACTATTTTAATGATGCATTAGTACCTTTCTGGTCCTTAAAAGTGGTGGTTAAATTGCTGTCTGTGGAGGAGTCAGATACCTCTGGAATTTCATCAAAAATATCTTAATTTGTATTTGAAGATGAACAAAGGTCTTATGGGTGTGGAATGACATGATGGTGAGTAATTAATGAGAGAAGTTTCTTTTTTGGGGTGAACTAACCCTTTAATACCCTTTCATTAGTACAAATTTTAATGAGAAATTACAAATTAAAGGTAGCAATGACCCTGGTTTTGAGACTTTGTCTTTGAGTATGTATTTATTTTTTGTTATATCATTTCTCAAAAGATGAGGAAGGATAAAAAGGACAAGGAAAGAGAAAATGAAAAGGAGAAGAGTACCATCACCAAAGAGAAGGTGCTGAAGAAGAGACAGTCCATGCCATCAATGAAAACCAGAATAGAGTCCAGGTAAGATTTTAATGATAAATTAGATTAGTTTCTTATAGGTGAATGAATATATATATCTACATTTTTTTCATTAAAATGGAAATTCTCATGAATCACAATCATAAATTCTGTCTCATCAGAGTCTTAAAAACATGTAAACAGTGTAAGATGCTTATATTCTGGAAGCACTGCCTTGTATGTGCAAGAGGAATATACAATAGAAGCTATTTAATGGACCCTTTTGCTCTGAGCGTAGTCTAATTCTGTGTTATGTAATGCTGTCTCGGAGTAAACATATCTCCTTCTGGTAGTAATCAGAAGTCATAGTTTAGTTTAATGGTACGCTATATCTAGATACGTAGTTTAACTGTAGTTTTAAAGGTACTTTTTATCTGTTGAATTGGTTTAATCATTATTTTGTCTATTTATAGGACATTATGAAATAGCAGGCCTCATTTTAGGTCTAGTTCATGTCCCTCCCATGAACGTTTGTAGTTCTTGCCTCTTACTATGAACTTGTCGTATTTAATTTTTTTTTTTCAGCTCAGCCATTAAATTAAGTTTCTCTTCATGTTTCCAGTCCGAGTCCAGTGTCCAAAATAAGATCTGCATCTCCTGTGATGCCCAAAGGCCGTGCGTCGTCCCCCAGCCCTGCAGTATCTCCCAAACCTCCATCCGCACGAGCGAGCCCCAGCACTCCTAAAGCCCGACCTAAGAGGGCCAGGACCCCTGCCCGCGTGGAGACCCGCACCGCCTCGCCTGTCGCCCTAGAGAGGGTTAGAGAGACCCACAGGCCCGCTACGCCTGAAGAACCAAAGAGTGAGTGTGGTGATGATGAGTGTTGCATAGGCTTCTCTTTTAAAGGAGTTAATAAAACACACAATATGTATCTGTCAGTAAAGTTTCTGTCATTTTACACTTTTTGTCCTCTCTCCAGTCCTCATTTTTTCCCCACTCCGTTTCTCTGTGTTTTCTCTAGCCTCGTCTCCCGTCCCCGCCATTGTCTTGTCATCAGTTCCGGACACGCCCCCTGTTGCAAGTTCACCTGTCATGTCGGTTTCTGCACCCTCTGTCTCCGAGGAGTCCCCTCTTGTCCCTGCCCTCCCACAGGTGGCTTCTCCAGCTCCCTCTCCAGGCAAGCCCATGGCTGGCACCAATAACCCAGAGGAAGCCACCCGCATCCTGGCTGAGAAAAGACGTCAGGCCCGTGAACAGAGAGAGAAAGAAGAGCAAGAACGGAGAGAACAGCTTGAGAGAGAGAGGTTACCCATTTTATTGTTATATATATTTAAATTTAAAGTCTACATGAAACAGATTTGCGGTTGTCTTTTCTTCCCTATTGTGACACATATCCAAGTGAAACATTTTCTTGAGCAAGAAAAAATGTATGATCAATACTTGATTTTGTCCATCAGTTACAAATTGGATCGTTGTGGTTAGCTGTTGCTGTGAGTTTTCATTTGAATGACAGGTTGTCTCGAGGGGAAGTTATTTTAAATAAAGATTACGAGGGCACATGAATTAAAAAAAAATGATGTGCATGAATAATTTATTATAAATATTGAAATATTCCATAAAAACAAGAATTATTATATATGTATCGCGTCACGGTTCAGTGCATACAGTCAGACGACGAATACAGTCAGTCACAGGCGATCCACCCTCCAATCCAGAAGGGGGCGTGCGCGGTAATGCAATGCTGTTTGCTAACTGCCACAACAGGAGAAAGCACAGAAGAACAGAGGATCTATGCATATATGTGTTTACGTGTAACCTCTAAACCAGTGTTTCAACCGCGGAGAGACATCAATAAAACAGCTTAAGAATAATATCTCAGGCAGCATTACATTTACCAAAGGCACGTCATTTAGTGTCCACAGCATGTTAGTTCACTAGAGAAATAAATTCTAGAGGGGAGCATTTCACTAAATATATGCAATATATTAGCTTGTATATTAATTATATTTACTTTACCTGTTAGTAACATCTTTATTATTTAAAGGGGTGGTTGATTATGATTTCACTTTTTTAGCTTTAGTTAGTGTGTAATGTTGCTGCTACAGCATAAACAACATCTGCAAAGTTACAACGCTTAAAGTTCAATGCAAAGGCAGATATATCCTTTTAAAGAATTCTCTGTTTAAGGACTATAACA